>NW_026968487.1:0-90183 GCF_028390025.1 Pseudophryne corroboree | reverse complement strand
AATTTCAAAAGTGCCCCAATTTCTGCTTTAAACTTTAGGTACTATCCCAAAATGTATCACTAAGGTGACAGAAGTTGATTTCGGAGCATCATTTTTGAACAGGAGCTTCAACCGTTTTGTGGCATATGAGAATTCCATAAGCCCCGGACCTGTCGATTTGGTCAAAAATGAAAATTTCAAAAGTGCCCCCAATTTCTGCTTTAAACTTTAGGTACTATCCCAAAATGTATCACTAAGGTGACAGAAGTTGATTTCGGAGCATCATTTTTGAACAGGAGCTTCAACCGTTTTGTGGCATATGAGAATTCCATAAGCCCCGGACCTGTCGATTTTGGTCAAAAATGAAAATTTCAAAAGTGCCCCAATTTCTGCTTTAAACTTTAGGTACTATCCCAAAATGTATCACTAAGGTGACAGAAGTTGATTTCGGAGCATCATTTTTGAACAGGAGCTTCAACCGTTTTGTGGCATATGAGAATTCCCTAAGCCCCGGACCTGTCGATTTTGGTCAAAATGAACATTTCAAAAGTGCCCCAATTTCTGCTTTAAACTTTAGGTACTATCCCAAAATGTATCACTAAGGTGACAGAAGTTGATTTCGGAGCATCATTTTTGAACAGGAGCTTCAACCGTTTTGTGGCATATGAGAAATTTCCTAAGCCCCGGACCTGTCGATTTTGGTCAAAAATGAAAATTTCAAAAGTGCCCCAATTTCTGCTTAAAACTTTATGTACTATCCCAAAATGTATCACTAAGGTGACAGAAGTTGATTTCGGAGCATCATTTTTGAACAGGAGCTTCAATTTTTTGTGGCATATGAGAAATTCCCTAAGCCCCCGGACCTGTCGATTTTGGTCAAAAATGAAAATTTCAAAAGTGCCCCAATTTCTGCTTTAAACTTTAGGTACTATCCCAAAATTTATCACTAAGGTGACAGAAGTTGATTTTTGAACAGGAGCTTCAACCGTTTTGTGGCATATGAGAATTCCATAAGCTCCGGACCTGTCGATTTTGGTCAAAAATGAAAATTTCAAAAGTGCCCCAATTTCTGCTTTAAACTTTAGGTACTATCCCAAAATGTATCACTGAGGTGACAGAAGTTGATTTCGGAGCATCATTTTTGAACAGGAGCTTCAACCGTTTTGTGGCATATGAGAATTCCATAAGCCCTGGACCTGTCGATTTTGGTCAAAAATGAAAATTTCAAAAGTGCCCCAATTTCTGCTTTAAACTTTAGGTACTATCCCAAAATGTATCACTAAGGTGACAGAAGTTGATTTCGGAGCATCATTTTTGAACAGGAGCTTCAACCGTTTTGTGGCATATGAGAATTCCTTAAGCCCCGGACCTGTCGATTTTGGTCAAAAATGAAAATTTCAAAAGTGCCCCAATTTCTGCTTTAAACTTTAGGTACTATCCCAAAATGTATCACTAAGGTGACAGAAGTTGATTTCGGAGCATCATTTTTGAACAGGAGCTTCAATTTTTTGTGGCATATGAGAAATTCCCTAAGCCGCGGACCTGTCGATTTTGGTCAAAAATGAAAATTTCAAAAGTGCCCCAATTTCTGCTTTAAACTTTAGGTACTATCCCAAAATGTATCACTAAGGTGACAGAAGTTGATTTCGGAGCATCATTTTTGAACAGGAGCTTCAACCGTTTTGTGGCATATGAGAATACCTTAAGCCCCGGACCTGTCGATTTTGGTCAAAAATGAAAATTTCAAAAGTGCCCCAATGTCTGCTTTAAACTTTAGGTACTATCCCAAAATGTATCACTAAGGTGACAGAAGTTGATTTCGGAGCATCATTTTTGATCAGGAGCTTCAACCGTTTTGTGGCATATGAGAATTCCATAAGCCCCGGACCTGTCGATTTTGGTCAAAAATGAAAATTTCAAAAGTGCCCCAATTTCTGCTTTAAACTTTAGGTACTATCCCAAAATGTATCACTAAGGTGACAGAAGTTGATTTCGGAGCATCATTTTTGAACAGGAGCTTCAACCGTTTTGGGGCATATGAGAATTCCATAAGCCCCGGACCTGTCGATTTTGGTCAAAAATGAAAATTTCAAAAGTGCCCCAATTTCTGCTTTAAACTTTAGGTACTATCCCAAAATGTATCACTAAGGTGACAGAAGTTGATTTCGGAGCATCATTTTTGAACAGGAGCTTCAACCGTTTTGTGGCATATGAGAATTCCCTAAGCCCCGGACCTGTCGATTTTGGTCAAAAATGAAAATTTCAAAAGTGCCCCAATTTCTGCTTTAAACTTTAGGTACTATCCCAAAATGTATCACTAAGGTGACAGAAGTTGATTTCGGAGCATCATTTCTGAACAGGAGCTTCAACCGTTTTGTGGCATATGAGAATTCCCTAAGCCCCGGACCTGTCGATTTTGGTCAAAAAAGAAAATTTCAAAAGTGCCCCAATTTCTGCTTTAAACTTTAGGTACTATCCCAAAATGTATCACTGAGGTGACAGAAGTTGATTTCGGAGCATAATTTTTTAACAGGAGCTTCAACCGTTTTGTGGCATATGAGAATTCCATAAGCCCCGGACCTGTCGATTTTGGTCAAAAATGAAAATTTCAAAAGTGCCCCAATTTCTGCTTTAAACTTTAGGTACTATCCCAAAATGTATCACTAAGGTGACAGAAGTTGATTTCGGAGCATCATTTTTGAACAGGAGCTTCAACCGTTTTGTGGCATATGAGAAATTTCCTAAGCCCCGGACCTGTCGATTTTGGTCAAAAATGAAAATTTCAAAAGTGCCCCAATTTCTGCTTTAAACTTTAGGTACTATCCCAAAATGTATCACTAAGGTGACAGAAGTTGATTTCGGAGCATCATTTTTGAACATGAGCTTCAATTTTTTGTGGCATATGAGAAATTCCCTAAGCCGCAGACCTGTCGATTTTGGTCAAAAATGAAAATTTCAAAAGTGCCCCAATTTCTGCTTTAAACTTTAGGTACTATCCCAAAATGTATCACTAAGGTGACAGAAGTTGATTTTGGAGCATCATTTTGAACATGAGCTTCAATTTTTTGTGGCATATGAGAAATTCCCTAAGCCGCAGACCTGTCGATTTTGGTCAAAAATGAAAATTTCAAAAGTGCCCCAATGTCTGCTTTAAACTTTAGGGTACTATCCCAAAATGTATCACTAAGGTGACAGAAGTTGATTTCGGAGCATCATTTTTGAACAGGAGCTTCAACCGTTTTGTGGCATATGAGAAATTCCCTAAGCCCCGGACCTGTCGATTTTGGTCAAAAATGAAAATTTCAAAAGTGCCCCAATTTCTGCTTTAAACTTTAGGTACTATCCCAAAATGTATCACTAAGGTGACAGAAGTTGATTTCGGAGCATCATTTTTGAACAGGAGCTTCAACCGTTTTGTGGCATATGAGAAATTCCCTAAGCCTCGGACCTGTCGATTTTGGTCAAAAATGAAAATTTCAAAAGTGCCCCAATTTCTGCTTTAAACTTAAGGTACTATCCCAAAATGTATCACTAAGGTGACAGAAGTTGATTTCGGAGCATCATTTTTGAACAGGAGCTTCAATTTTTTGTGGCATATGAGAAATTCCCTAAGCCCGCGGACCTGTCGATTTTGGTCAAAAATGAAAATTTCAAAAGTGCCCCAATTTCTGCTTTAAAACTTTAGGTACTATCCCAAAATGTATCACTAAGGTGACAGAAGTTGATTTCGGAGCATCATTTTTGAACAGGAGCTTCAACCGTTTTGTGGCATATGAGAATTCCTTAAGCCCCGGACCTGTCGATTTTGGTCAAAAATGAAAATTTCAAAAGTGCCCCAATTTCTGCTTTAAACTTAGGTACTATCCCAAAAATGTATCACTAAGGTGACAGAAGTTGATTTCGGAGCATCATTTTTGAACAGGAGCTTCAACCGTTTTGTGGCATATGAGAATTCCATAAGCCCCGGACCTGTCGATTTTGGTCAAAAATGAAAATTTCAAAAGTGCCCCAATTTCTGCTTTAAACTTTAGGTACTATCCCAAAATGTATCACTAAGGTGACAGAAGTTGATTTCGGAGCATCATTTTTGAACAGGAGCTTCAACCGTTTTGTGGCATATGAGAATTCCATAAGCCCCGGACCTGTCGATTTTGGTCAAAAATGAAAATTTCAAAGTGCCCCAATTTCTGCTTTAAACTTTAGGTACTATCCCAAAATGTATCACTAAGGTGACAGAAGTTGATTTCGGAGCATCATTTTTGAACAGGAGCTTCAACCGTTTTGTGGCATATGAGAATTCCCTAAGCCCCGGACCTGTCGATTTGGTCAAAAATGAACATTTCAAAAGTGCCCCAATTTCTGCTTTAAACTTTAGGTACTATCCCAAAATGTATCACTAAGGTGACAGAAGTTGATTTCGGAGCATCATTTTTGAACAGGAGCTTCAACCGTTTTGTGGCATATGAGAAATTTCCTAAGCCCCGGACCTGTCGATTTTGGTCAAAAATGAAAATTTCAAAAGTGCCCCAATTTCTGCTTAAAACTTTATGTACTATCCCAAAATGTATCACTAAGGTGACAGAAGTTGATTTCGGAGCATCATTTTAGAACAGGAGCTTCAATTTTTTGTGGCATATGAGAAATTCCCTAAGCCCCGGACCTGTCGATTTTGGTCAAAAATGAAAATTTCAAAAGTGCCCCAATTTCTGCTTTAAACTTTAGCTTCCACTATCCCAGAAATTTATCACTAAGGTGACAGAAGTTGATTTCGGAGCATCATTTTTGAACAGGAGCTTCAACCGTTTTGTGGCATATGAGAATTCCATAAGCTCCGGACCTGTCGATTTTGGTCAAAAATGAAAATTTCAAAAGTGCCCCAATTTCTGCTTTAAACTTTAGGTACTATCCCAAAATGTATCACTGAGGTGACAGAAGTTGATTTCGGAGCATCATTTTTGAACAGGAGCTTCAACCGTTTTGTGGCATATGAGAATTCCATAAGCCCTGGACCTGTCGATTTTGGTCAAAAATGAAAATTTCAAAAGTGCCCCAATTTCTGCTTTAAACTTTAGGTACTATCCCAAAATGTATCACTAAGGTGACAGAAGTTGATTTCGGAGCATCATTTTTGAACAGGAGCTTCAACCGTTTTGTGGCATATGAGAATTCCTTAAGCCCCGGACCTGTCGATTTTGGTCAAAAATGAAAATTTCAAAAGTGCCCCAATTTCTGCTTTAAACTTTAGGTACTATCCCAAAATGTATCACTAAGGTGACAGAAGTTGATTTCGGAGCATCATTTTTTGAACAGGAGCTTCAATTTTTTGTGGCATATGAGAAATTCCCTAAGCCGCGGACCTGTCGATTTTGGTCAAAAATGAAAATTTCAAAAGTGCCCCAATTTCTGCTTTAAACTTTAGGTACTATCCCAAAATGTATCACTAAGGTGACAGAAGTTGATTTCGGAGCATCATTTTTGAACAGGAGCTTCAACCGTTTTGTGGCATATGAGAATTCCTTAAGCCCCGGACTTGTCGATTTTGGTCAAAAATGAAAATTTCAAAAGTGCCCCAATGTCTGCTTTAAACTTTAGGTACTATCCCAAAATGTATCACTAAGGTGACAGAAGTTGATTTCGGAGCATCATGTTTGAACAGGAGCTTCAACCGTTTTGTGGCATATGAGAATTCCATAAGCCCCGGACCTGTCGATTTTGGTCAAAAATGAAAATTTCAAAAGTGCCCCCAATTTCTGCTTTAAACTTTAGGTACTATCCCAAAATGTATCACTAAGGTGACAGAAGTTGATTTCGGAGCATCATTTTTGAACAGGAGCTTCAACCGTTTTGTGGCATATGAGAAATTTCCTAAGCCCCGGACCTGTCGATTTTGGTCAAAAATGAAAATTTCAAAGTGCCCCCAATTTCTGCTTAAAACTTTAGGTACTATCCCAAAATGTATCACTAAGGTGACAGAAGTTGATTTTGGAGCATCATTTTTGAACAGGAGCTTCAACCGTTTTGTGGCATATGAGAAATTCCCTAAGCCCCGGACCTGTCGATTTTGGTCAAAAATGAAAATTTCAAAAGTGCCCCAATTTCTGCTTTAAACTTTAGGTACTATCCCAAAATGTATCACTAAGGTGACAGAAGTTGATTTCGGAGCATCATTTTTGAACAGGAGCTTCAACCGTTTTGTGGCATATGAGAATTCCATAAGCTCCGGACCTGTCGATTTTGGTCAAAAATGAAAATTTCAAAAGTGCCCCAATTTTTGCTTTAAACTTTAGGTACTATCCCAAAATGTATCACTGAGGTGACAGAAGTTGATTTCGGAGCATCATTTTTGAACAGGAGCTTCAACCGTTTTGTGGCATATGAGAATTCCATAAGCCCTGGACCTGTCGATTTTGGTCAAAAATGAAAATTTCAAAAGTGCCCCAATTTCTGCTTTAAACTTTAGGTACTATCCCAAAATGTATCACTAAGGTGACAGAAGTTGATTTCGGAGCATCATTTTTGAACAGGAGCTTCAACCGTTTTGTGGCATATGAGAATTCCATAAGCCCCGGACCTGTCGATTTTGGTCAAAAATGAAAATTTCAAAAGTGCCCCAATTTCTGCTTTAAACTTTAGGTACTATCCCAAAATGTATCACTAAGGTGACAGAAGTTGATTTCGGAGCATCATTTTTGAACAGGAGCTTCAACCGTTTTGTGGCATATGAGAATTCCTTAAGCCCCGGACTTGTCGATTTTGGTCAAAAATGAAAATTTCAAAAGTGCCCCAATGTCTGCTTTAAACTTTAGGTACTATCCCAAAATGTATCACTAAGGTGACAGAAGTTGATTTCGGAGCATCATGTTTGAACAGGAGCTTCAACCGTTTTGTGGCATATGAGAATTCCATAAGCCCCGGACCTGTCGATTTTGGTCAAAAATGAAAATTTCAAAAGTGCCCCAATTTCTGCTTTAAACTTTAGGTACTATCCCAAAATGTATCACTAAGGTGACAGAAGTTGATTTCGGAGCATCATTTTTGAACAGGAGCTTCAACCGTTTTGTGGCATATGAGAATTCCTTAAGCCCCGGACTTGTCGATTTTGGTCAAAAATGAAAATTTCAAAAGTGCCCCAATGTCTGCTTTAAACTTTAGGTACTATCCCAAAATGTATCACTAAGGTGACAGAAGTTGATTTCGGAGCATCATGTTTGAACAGGAGCTTCAACCGTTTTGTGGCATATGAGAATTCCATAAGCCCCGGACCTGTCGATTTTGGTCAAAAATGAAAATTTCAAAAGTGCCCCAATTTCTGCTTTAAACTTTAGGTACTATCCCAAAATGTATCACTAAGGTGACAGAAGTTGATTTCGGAGCATCATTTTTGAACAGGAGCTTCAACCGTTTTGTGGCATATGAGAAATTTCCTAAGCCCCGGACCTGTCGATTTTGGTCAAAAATGAAAATTTCAAAAGTGCCCCAATTTCTGCTTAAAACTTTAGGTACTATCCCAAAATGTATCACTAAGGTGACAGAAGTTGATTTTGGAGCATCATTTTTGAACAGGAGCTTCAACCGTTTTGTGGCATATGAGAAATTCCCTAAGCCCCGGACCTGTCGATTTTGGTCAAAAATGAAAATTTCAAAAGTGCCCCAATTTCTGCTTTAAACTTTAGGTACTATCCCAAAATGTATCACTAAGGTGACAGAAGTTGATTTCGGAGCATCATTTTTGAACAGGAGCTTCAACCGTTTTGTGGCATATGAGAATTCCATAAGCTCCGGACCTGTCGATTTTGGTCAAAAATGAAAATTTCAAAAGTGCCCCAATTTTTGCTTTAAACTTTAGGTACTATCCCAAAATGTATCACTGAGGTGACAGAAGTTGATTTCGGAGCATCATTTTTGAACAGGAGCTTCAACCGTTTTGTGGCATATGAGAATTCCATAAGCCCTGGACCTGTCGATTTTGGTCAAAAATGAAAATTTCAAAAGTGCCCCAATTTCTGCTTTAAACTTTAGGTACTATCCCAAAATGTATCACTAAGGTGACAGAAGTTGATTTCGGAGCATCATTTTTGAACAGGAGCTTCAACCGTTTTGTGGCATATGAGAATTCCATAAGCCCCGGACCTGTCGATTTTGGTCAAAAATGAAAATTTCAAAAGTGCCCCAATTTCTGCTTTAAACTTTAGGTACTATCCCAAAATGTATCACTAAGGTGACAGAAGTTGATTTCGGAGCATCATTTTTGAACTGGAGCTTCAACCGTTTTGGGGCATATGAGAATTCCATAAGCCCCGGACCTGTCGATTTTGGTCAAAAATGAAAATTTCAAAAGTGCCCCAATTTCTGCTTTAAACTTTAGGTACTATCCCAAAATGTATCACTAAGTTGACAGAAGTTGATTTCGGAGCATCATTTTTGAACAGGAGCTTCAACCGTTTTGTGGCATATGAGAATTTTCTAAGCCCCGGACCTGTCGATTTTGGTCAAAAATGAAAATTTCAAAAGTGCCCCAATTTCTGCTTTAAACTTTAGGTACTATCCCAAAATGTATCACTGAGGTGACAGAAGTTGATTTCGGAGCATCATTTTTTAACAGGAGCTTCAACCGTTTTGTGGCATATGAGAATTCCATAAGCCCCGGACCTGTCGATTTTGGTCAAAAATGAAAATTTCAAAAGTGCCCCAATTTCTGCTTTAAACTTTAGGTACTATCCCAAAATTTATCACTAAGGTGAAAGAAGTTGATTTCGGAGCATCATTTTTGAACAGGAGCTTCAACCGTTTTGGGGCATATGAGAATTCCATAAGCCCCAGACCTGTCGATTTTGGTCAAAAATGAAAATTTCAAAAGTGCCCCAATTTCTGCTTTAAACTTTAGGTACTATCCCAAAATGTATCACTAAGGTGACAGAAGTTGATTTCGGAGCATCATTTTTGAACAGGAGCTTCAACCGTTTTGTGGCATATGAGAATTCCCTAAGCCCCGGACCTGTCGATTTTGGTCAAAAATGAAAATTTCAAAAGTGCCCCAATTTCTGCTTTAAACTTTAGGTACTATCCCAAAAATGTATCACTAAGGTGACAGAAGTTGATTTCGGAGCATCATTTTTGAACAGGAGCTTCAACCGTTTTGTGGCATATGAGAATTCCCTAAGCCCCGGACCTGTCGATTTTGGTCAAAAATGAAAATTTCAAAAGTGCCCCAATTTCTGCTTTAAACTTTAGGTACTATCCCAAAATGTATCACTGAGGTGACAGAAGTTGATTTCGGCGCATCATTTTTGAACAGGAGCTTCAACCGTTTTGTGGCATATGAGAATTCCATATGCCCCGGACCTGTCGATTTTGGTCAAAAATGAAAATTTCAAAAGTGCCCCAATTTCTGCTTTAAACTTTAGGTACTATCCCAAAATGTATCACTAAGGAGACAGAAGTTGATTTCGGAGCATCATTTTTGAACAGGAGCTTCAACCGTTTTGTGGCATATGAGAATTCCATAAGCCCCGGACCTGTCAATTTTGGTCAAAAATGAAAATTTCAAAAGTGCCCCAATTTCTGCTTTAAACTTTAGGTACTATCCCAAAATGTATCACTAAGGTGACAGAAGTTGATTTCGGAGCATCATGTTTGAACAGGAGCTTCAACCGTTTTGTGGCATATGAGAATTCCCTAAGCCCCGGACCTGTCGATTTTGGTCAAAAATGAAAATTTCAAAAGTGCCCCAATTTCTGCTTTAAACTTTAGGTACTATCCCAAAATGTATCACTAAGGTGACAGAAGTTGATTTCGGAGCATCATTTTTGAACAGGAGCTTCAACCGTTTTGTGGCATATGAGAATTCCCTAAGCCCCGGACCTGTCGATTTTGGTCAAAAATGAAAATTTCAAAAGTGCCCCAATTTCTGCTTTAAACTTTAGGTACTATCCCAAAATGTATCACTAAGGTGACAGAAGTTGATTTCGGAGCATCATTTTTGAACAGGAGCTTCAACCGTTTTGTGGCATATGAGAATTCCCTAAGCCCCGGACCTGTCGATTTTGGTCAAAAATGAAAATTTCAAAAGTGCCCCAATTTCTGCTTTAAACTTTAGGTACTATCCCAAAATGTATCACTGAGGTGACAGAAGTTGATTTCGGCGCATCATTTTTGAACAGGAGCTTCAACCGTTTTGTGGCATATGAGAATTCCATAAGCCCCGGACCTGTCGATTTTGGTCAAAAATGAAAATTTCAAAAGTGCCCCAATTTCTGCTTTAAACTTTAGGTACTATCCCAAAATGTATCACTAAGGAGACAGAAGTTGATTTCGGAGCATCATTTTTGAACAGGAGCTTCAACCGTTTTGTGGCATATGAGAATTCCATAAGCCCCGGACCTGTCGATTTTGGTCAAAAATGAAAATTTCAAAAGTGCCCCAATTTCTGCTTTAAACTTTAGGTACTATCCCAAAATGTATCACTAAGGTGACAGAAGTTGATTTCGGAGCATCATTTTTGAACAGGAGCTTCAACCGTTTTGTGGCATATGAGAAATTTCCTAAGCCCTTGACCTGTCGATTTTGGTCAAAAATGAAAATTTCAAAAGTGCCCCAATTTCTGCTTAAAACTTTAGGTACTATCCCAAAATGTATCACTAAGGTGACAGAAGTTGATTTTGGAGCATCATTTTTGAACAGGAGCTTCAACCGTTTTGTGGCATATGAGAATTCCCTAAGCCCCGGACCTGTCGATTTTGGTCAAAAATGAAAATTTCAAAAGTGCCCCAATTTCTGCTTTAAACTTTAGGTACTATCCCAAAATGTATCACTGAGGTGACAGAAGTTGATTTCGGCGCATCATTTTTGAACAGGAGCTTCAACCGTTTTGTGGCATATGAGAATTCCATAAGCCCCGGACCTGTCGATTTTGGTCAAAAATGAAAATTTCAAAAGTGCCCCAATTTCTGCTTTAAACTTTAGGTACTATCCCAAAATGTATCACTAAGGAGACAGAAGTTGATTTCGGAGCATCATTTTTGAACAGGAGCTTCAACCGTTTTGGGGCATATGAGAATTCCATAAGCCCCGGACCTGTCGATTTTGGTCAAAAATGAAAATTTCAAAAGTGCCCCAATTTCTGCTTTAAACTTTAGGTACTATCCCAAAATGTATCACTAAGGTGACAGAAGTTGATTTCGGAGCATCATGTTTGAACAGGAGCTTCAACCGTTTTGTGGCATATGAGAATTCCCTAAGCCCCGGACCTGTCGATTTTGGTCAAAAATGAAAATTTCAAAAGTGCCCCAATTTCTGCTTTAAACTTTAGGTACTATCCCAAAATGTATCACTAAGGAGACAGAAGTTGATTTCGGAGCATCATTTTTGAACAGGAGCTTCAACCGTTTTGTGGCATATGAGAATTCCATAAGCCCCGGAAAATGTCGATTTTGGTCAAAAATGAAAATTTCAAAAGTGCCCCAATTTCTGCTTTAAACTTTAGGTACTATCCCAAAATGTATCACTAAGGAGACAGAAGTTGATTTCGGAGCATCATTTTTGAACAGGAGCTTCAACCGTTTTGTGGCATATGAGAATTCCATAAGCCCCGGACCTGTCGATTTTGGTCAAAAATGAAAATTTCAAAAGTGCCCCAATTTCTGCTTTAAACTTTAGGTACTATCCCAAAATGTATCACTGAGGTGACAGAAGTTGATTTCGGCGCATCATTTTTGAACAGGAGCTTCAACCGTTTTGTGGCATATGAGAATTCCATAAGCCCCGGACCTGTCGATTTTGGTCAAAAATGAAAATTTCAAAAGTGCCCCAATTTCTGCTTTAAACTTTAGGTACTATCCCAAAATGTATCACTAAGGAGACAGAAGTTGATTTCGGAGCATCATTTTTGAACAGGAGCTTCAACCGTTTTGTGGCATATGAGAATTCCATAAGCCCAGGAAAATGTCGATTTTGGTCAAAAATGAAAATTTCAAAAGTGCCCCAATTTCTGCTTTAAACTTTAGGTACTATCCCAAAATGTATCACTAAGGTGACAGAAGTTGATTTCGGAGCATCATTTTTTAACAGGAGCTTCAACCGTTTTGTGGCATATGAGAATTCCATAAGCCCCGGACCTGTCGATTTTGGTCAAAAATGAAAATTTCAAAAGTGCCCCAATTTCTGCTTTAAACTTTAGGTACTATCCCAAAATGTATCACTAAGGTGACAGAAGTTGATTTCGGAGCATCATTTTTGAACAGGAGCTTCAACCGTTTTGTGGCATATGAGAGTTCCCTAAGCCCCGGACCTGTCGATTTTGGTCAAAAATGAAAATTTCAAAAGTGCCCCAATTTCTGCTTTAAACTTTAGGTACTATCCCAAAATTTATCACTAAGGTGAAAGAAGTTGATTTCGGAGCATCATTTTTGAACAGGAGCTTCAACCGTTTTGGGGCATATGAGAATTCCATAAGCCCCGGACCTGTCGATTTTGGTCAAAAATGAAAATTTCAAAAGTGCCCCAATTTCTGCTTTAAACTTTAGGTACTATCCCAAAATGTATCACTAAGGTGACAGAAGTTGATTTCGGAGCATCATTTTTGAACAGAAGCTTCAACCGTTTTGTGGCATATGAGAATTCCCTAAGCCCCGGACCTGTCGATTTTGGTCAAAAATGAAAATTTCAAAAGTGCCCCAATTTCTGCTTTAAACTTTAGGTACTATCCCAAAATGTATCACTAAGGTGACAGAAGTTGATTTCGGAGCATCATTTTTGAACAGGAGCTTCAACCGTTTTGTGGCATATGAGAATTCCCTAAGCCCCGGACCTGTCGATTTTGGTCAAAAATGAAAATTTCAAAAGTGCCCCAATTTCTGCTTTAAACTTTAGGTACTATCCCAAAATGTATCACTGAGGTGACAGAAGTTGATTTCGGCGCATCATTTTTGAACAGGAGCTTCAACCGTTTTGTGGCATATGAGAATTCCATAAGCCCCGGACCTGTCGATTTTGGTCAAAAATGAAAATTTCAAAAGTGCCCCAATTTCTGCTTTAAACTTTAGGTACTATCCCAAAATGTATCACTAAGGAGACAGAAGTTGATTTCGGAGCATCATTTTTGAACAGGAGCTTCAACCGTTTTGGGGCATATGAGAATTCCATAAGCCCCGGACCTGTCGATTTTGGTCAAAAATGAAAATTTCAAAAGTGCCCCAATTTCTGCTTTAAACTTTAGGTACTATCCCAAAATGTATCACTAAGGTGACAGAAGTTGATTTCGGAGCATCATGTTTGAACAGGAGCTTCAACCGTTTTGTGGCATATGAGAATTCCATAAGCCCCGGACCTGTCGATTTTGGTCAAAAATGAAAATTTCAAAAGTGCCCCAATTTCTGCTTTAAACTTTAGGTACTATCCCAATATGTATCACTGAGGTGACAGAAGTTGATTTCGGAGCATCATTTTTGAACAGGAGCTTCAACCGTTTTGTGGCATATGAGAATTCCATAAGCCCTGGACCTGTCGATTTTGGTCAAAAATGAAAATTTCAAAAGTGCCCCAATTTCTGCTTTAAACTTTAGGTACTATCCCAAAATGTATCACTGAGGTGACAGAAGTTGATTTCGGAGCATCATTTTTTAACAGGAGCTTCAACCGTTTTGTGGCATATGAGAATTCCATAAGCCCCGGACCTGTCGATTTTGGTCAAAAATGAAAATTTCAAAAGTGCCCCAATTTCTGCTTTAAACTTTAGGTACTATCCCAAAATTTATCACTAAGGTGACAGAAGTTGATTTCGGAGCATCATTTTTGAACAGAAGCTTCAACCGTTTTGTGGCATATGAGAATTCCCTAAGCCCCGGACCTGTCGATTTTGGTCAAAAATGAAAATTTCAAAAGTGCCCCAATTTCTGCTTTAAACTTTAGGTACTATCCCAAAATGTATCACTAAGGTGACAGAAGTTGATTTCGGAGCATCATTTTTGAACAGGAGCTTCAACCGTTTTGTGGCATATGAGAATTCCCTAAGCCCCGGACCTGTCGATTTTGGTCAAAAATGAAAATTTCAAAAGTGCCCCAATTTCTGCTTTAAACTTTAGGTACTATCCCAAAATGTATCACTGAGGTGACAGAAGTTGATTTCGGCGCATCATTTTTGAACAGGAGCTTCAACCGTTTTGTGGCATATGAGAATTCCATAAGCCCCGGACCTGTCGATTTTGGTCAAAAATGAAAATTTCAAAAGTGCCCCAATTTCTGCTTTAAACTTTAGGTACTATCCCAAAATGTATCACTAAGGAGACAGAAGTTGATTTCGGAGCATCATTTTTGAACAGGAGCTTCAACCGTTTTGGGGCATATGAGAATTCCATAAGCCCCGGACCTGTCGATTTTGGTCAAAAATGAAAATTTCAAAAGTGCCCCAATTTCTGCTTTAAACTTTAGGTACTATCCCAAAATGTATCACTAAGGAGACAGAAGTTGATTTCGGAGCATCATTTTTGAACAGGAGCTTCAACCGTTTTGGGGCATATGAGAATTCCATAAGCCCCGGACCTGTCGATTTTGGTCAAAAATGAAAATTTCAAAAGTGCCCCAATTTCTGCTTTAAACTTTAGGTACTATCCCAAAATGTATCACTAAGGTGACAGAAGTTGATTTCGGAGCATCATGTTTGAACAGGAGCTTCAACCGTTTTGTGGCATATGAGAATTCCCTAAGCCCCGGACCTGTCGATTTTGGTCAAAAATGAAAATTTCAAAAGTGCCCCAATTTCTGCTTTAAACTTTAGGTACTATCCCAAAATGTATCACTAAGGAGACAGAAGTTGATTTCGGAGCATCATTTTTGAACAGGAGCTTCAACCGTTTTGTGGCATATGAGAATTCCATAAGCCCCGGAAAATGTCGATTTTGGTCAAAAATGAAAATTTCAAAAGTGCCCCAATTTCTGCTTTAAACTTTAGGTACTATCCCAAAATGTATCACTAAGGAGACAGAAGTTGATTTCGGAGCATCATTTTTGAACAGGAGCTTCAACCGTTTTGTGGCATATGAGAATTCCATAAGCCCCGGACCTGTCGATTTTGGTCAAAAATGAAAATTTCAAAAGTGCCCCAATTTCTGCTTTAAACTTTAGGTACTATCCCAAAATGTATCACTGAGGTGACAGAAGTTGATTTCGGCGCATCATTTTTGAACAGGAGCTTCAACCGTTTTGTGGCATATGAGAATTCCATAAGCCCCGGACCTGTCGATTTTGGTCAAAAATGAAAATTTCAAAAGTGCCCCAATTTCTGCTTTAAACTTTAGGTACTATCCCAAAATGTATCACTAAGGAGACAGAAGTTGATTTCGGAGCATCATTTTTGAACAGGAGCTTCAACCGTTTTGTGGCATATGAGAATTCCATAAGCCCAGGAAAATGTCGATTTTGGTCAAAAATGAAAATTTCAAAAGTGCCCCAATTTCTGCTTTAAACTTTAGGTACTATCCCAAAATGTATCACTAAGGTGACAGAAGTTGATTTCGGAGCATCATTTTTGAACAGGAGCTTCAACCGTTTTGTGGCATATGAGAATTCCCTAAGCCCCGGACCTGTCGATTTTGGTCAAAAATGAAAATTTCAAAAGTGCCCCAATTTCTGCTTTAAACTTTAGGTACTATCCCAAAATGTATCACTGAGGTGACAGAAGTTGATTTCGGCGCATCATTTTTGAACAGGAGCTTCAACCGTTTTGTGGCATATGAGAATTCCATAAGCCCCGGACCTGTCGATTTTGGTCAAAAATGAAAATTTCAAAAGTGCCCCAATTTCTGCTTTAAACTTTAGGTACTATCCCAAAATGTATCACTAAGGTGACAGAAGTTGATTTCGGAGCATCATGTTTGAACAGGAGCTTCAACCGTTTTGTGGCATATGAGAATTCCATAAGCCCCGGACCTGTCGATTTTGGTCAAAAATGAAAATTTCAAAAGTGCCCCAATTTCTGCTTTAAACTTTAGGTACTATCCCAATATGTATCACTGAGGTGACAGAAGTTGATTTCGGAGCATCATTTTTGAACAGGAGCTTCAACCGTTTTGTGGCATATGAGAATTCCATAAGCCCTGGACCTGTCGATTTTGGTCAAAAATGAAAATTTCAAAAGTGCCCCAATTTCTGCTTTAAACTTTAGGTACTATCCCAAAATGTATCACTAAGGTGACAGAAGTTGATTTCGGAGCATCATTTTTGAACAGGAGCTTCAACCGTTTTGTGGCATATGAGAATTCCCTAAGCCCCGGACCTGTCGATTTTGGTCAAAAATGAAAATTTCAAAAGTGCCCCAATTTCTGCTTTAAACTTTAGGTACTATCCCAAAATGTATCACTGAGGTGACAGAAGTTGATTTCGGAGCATCATTTTTTAACAGGAGCTTCAACCGTTTTGTGGCATATGAGAATTCCATAAGCCCCGGACCTGTCGATTTTGGTCAAAAATGAAAATTTCAAAAGTGCCCCAATTTCTGCTTTAAACTTTAGGTACTATCCCAAAATTTATCACTAAGGTGACAGAAGTTGATTTCGGAGCATCATTTTTGAACAGAAGCTTCAACCGTTTTGTGGCATATGAGAATTCCCTAAGCCCCGGACCTGTCGATTTTGGTCAAAAATGAAAATTTCAAAAGTGCCCCAATTTCTGCTTTAAACTTTAGGTACTATCCCAAAATGTATCACTAAGGTGACAGAAGTTGATTTCGGAGCATCATTTTTGAACAGGAGCTTCAACCGTTTTGTGGCATATGAGAATTCCCTAAGCCCCGGACCTGTCGATTTTGGTCAAAAATGAAAATTTCAAAAGTGCCCCAATTTCTGCTTTAAACTTTAGGTACTATCCCAAAATGTATCACTGAGGTGACAGAAGTTGATTTCGGCGCATCATTTTTGAACAGGAGCTTCAACCGTTTTGTGGCATATGAGAATTCCATAAGCCCCGGACCTGTCGATTTTGGTCAAAAATGAAAATTTCAAAAGTGCCCCAATTTCTGCTTTAAACTTTAGGTACTATCCCAAAATGTATCACTAAGGAGACAGAAGTTGATTTCGGAGCATCATTTCTGAACAGGAGCTTCAACCGTTTTGGGGCATATGAGAATTCCATAAGCCCCGGACCTGTCGATTTTGGTCAAAAATGAAAATTTCAAAAGTGCCCCAATTTCTGCTTTAAACTTTAGGTACTATCCCAAAATGTATCACTAAGGTGACAGAAGTTGATTTCGGAGCATCATGTTTGAACAGGAGCTTCAACCGTTTTGTGGCATATGAGAATTCCATAAGCCCCGGACCTGTCGATTTTGGTCAAAAATGAAAATTTCAAAAGTGCCCCAATTTCTGCTTTAAACTTTAGGTACTATCCCAATATGTATCACTGAGGTGACAGAAGTTGATTTCGGAGCATCATTTTTGAACAGGAGCTTCAACCGTTTTGTGGCATATGAGAATTCCATAAGCCCTGGACCTGTCGATTTTGGTCAAAAATGAAAATTTCAAAAGTGCCCCAATTTCTGCTTTAAACTTTAGGTACTATCCCAAAATGTATCACTAAGGTGACAGAAGTTGATTTCGGAGCATCATTTTTGAACAGGAGCTTCAACCGTTTTGTGGCATATGAGAATTCCCTAAGCCCCGGACCTGTCGATTTTGGTCAAAAATGAAAATTTCAAAAGTGCCCCAATTTCTGCTTTAAACTTTAGGTACTATCCCAAAATGTATCACTGAGGTGACAGAAGTTGATTTCGGAGCATCATTTTTTAACAGGAGCTTCAACCGTTTTGTGGCATATGAGAATTCCATAAGCCCCGGACCTGTCGATTTTGGTCAAAAATGAAAATTTCAAAAGTGCCCCAATTTCTGCTTTAAACTTTAGGTACTATCCCAAAATGTATCACTAAGGTGACAGAAGTTGATTTCGGAGCATCATTTTTGAACAGGAGCTTCAACCGTTTTGTGGCATATGAGAATTCCATAAGCCCCGGACCTGTCGATTTTGGTCAAAAATGAAAATTTCAAAAGTGCCCCAATTTCTGCTTTAAACTTTAGGTACTATCCCAAAATGTATCACTGAGGTGACAGAAGTTGATTTCGGAGCATCATTTTTGAACAGGAGCTTCAACCGTTTTGTGGCATATGAGAATTCCATAAGCCCTGGACCTGTCGATTTTGGTCAAAAATGAAAATTTCAAAAGTGCCCCAATTTCTGCTTTAAACTTTAGGTACTATCCCAAAATGTATCACTAAGGTGACAGAAGTTGATTTCGGAGCATCATTTTTGAACAGGAGCTTCAACCGTTTTGTGGCATATGAGAATTCCATAAGCCCCGGACCTGTCGATTTTGGTCAAAAATGAAAATTTCAAAAGTGCCCCAATTTCTGCTTTAAACTTTAGGTACTATCCCAAAATGTATCACTAAGGTGACAGAAGTTGATTTCGGAGCATCATTTTTGAACAGGAGCTTCAACCGTTTTGTGGCATATGAGAATTCCCTAAGCCCCGGACCTGTCGATTTTGGTCAAAAATGAAAATTTCAAAAGTGCCCCAATTTCTGCTTTAAACTTTAGGTACTATCCCAAAATGTATCACTGAGGTGACAGAAGTTGATTTCGGCGCATCATTTTTGAACAGGAGCTTCAACCGTTTTGTGGCATATGAGAATTCCATAAGCCCCGGACCTGTCGATTTTGGTCAAAAATGAAAATTTCAAAAGTGCCCCAATTTCTGCTTTAAACTTTAGGTACTATCCCAAAACGTATCACTAAGGTGACAGAAGTTGATTTCGGAGCATCATTTTTGAACTGGAGCTTCAACCGTTTTGTGGCATATGAGAATTCCATAAGCCCCGGACCTGTCGATTTTGGTCAAAAATGAAAATTTCAAAAGTGCCCCAATTTCTGCTTTAAACTTTAGGTACTATCCCAAAATGTATCACTGAGGTGACAGAAGTTGATTTCGGCGCATCATTTTTGAACAGGAGCTTCAACCGTTTTGTGGCATATGAGAATTCCATAAGCCCCGGACCTGTCGATTTTGGTCAAAAATGAAAATTTCAAAAGTGCCCCAATTTCTGCTTTAAACTTTAGGTACTATCCCAAAATGTATCACTAAGGAGACAGAAGTTGATTTCGGAGCATCATTTTTGAACAGGAGCTTCAACCGTTTTGTGGCATATGAGAATTCCATAAGCCCCGGAAAATGTCGATTTTGGTCAAAAATGAAAATTTCAAAAGTGCCCCAATTTCTGCTTTAAACTTTAGGTACTATCCCAAAATGTATCACTAAGGTGACAGAAGTTGATTTCGGAGCATCATTTTTGAACAGGAGCTTCAACCGTTTTGTGGCATATGAGAAATTTCCTAAGCCCTTGACCTGTCGATTTTGGTCAAAAATGAAAATTTCAAAAGTGCCCCAATTTCTGCTTAAAACTTTAGGTACTATCCCAAAATGTATCACTAAGGTGACAGAAGTTGATTTTGGAGCATCATTTTTGAACAGGAGCTTCAACCGTTTTGTGGCATATGAGAAATTCCCTAAGCCCCGGACCTGTCGATTTTGGTCAAAAATGAAAATTTCAAAAGTGCCCCAATTTCTGCTTTAAACTTTAGGTACTATCCCAAAATTTATCACTAAGGTGACAGAAGTTGATTTCGGAGCATCATTTTTGAACATGAGCTTCAACCGTTTTGTGGCATATGAGAATTCCATAAGCTCCGGACCTGTTGATTTTGGTCAAAAATGAAAATTTCAAAAGTGCCCCAATTTCTGCTTTAAACTTTAGGTACTATCCCAAAATGTATCACTGAGGTGACAGAAGTTGATTTCGGCGCATCATTTTTGAACAGGAGCTTCAACCGTTTTGTGGCATATGAGAATTCCATAAGCACGGACCTGTCGATTTTGGTCAAAAATGAAAATTTCAAAAGTGCCCCAATTTCTGCTTTAAACTTTAGGTACTATCCCAAAATGTATCACTAAGGAGACAGAAGTTGATTTCGGAGCATCATTTTTGAACAGGAGCTTCAACCGTTTTGTGGCATATGAGAATTCCATAAGCCCCGGAAAATGTCGATTTTGGTCAAAAATGAAAATTTCAAAAGTGCCCCAATTTCTGCTTTAAACTTTAGGTACTATCCCAAAATGTATCACTAAGGTGACAGAAGTTGATTTCGGAGCATCATTTTTGAACAGGAGCTTCAACCGTTTTGTGGCATATGAGAAATTCCCTAAGCCCCGGACCTGTCGATTTTGGTCAAAAATGAAAATTTCAAAAGTGCCCCAATTTCTGCTTTAAACTTTAGGTACTATCCCAAAATTTATCACTAAGGTGACAGAAGTTGATTTCGGAGCATCATTTTTGAACAGGAGCTTCAACCGTTTTGTGGCATATGAGAATTCCATAAGCTCCGGACCTGTTGATTTTGGTCAAAAATGAAAATTTCAAAAGTGCCCCAATTTCTGCTTTAAACTTTAGGTACTATCCCAAAATGTATCACTGAGGTGACAGAAGTTGATTTCGGAGCATCATTTTTGAACAGGAGCTTCAACCGTTTTGTGGCATATGAGAATTCCATAAGCCCTGGACCTGTCGATTTTGGTCAAAAATGAAAATTTCAAAAGTGCCCCAATTTCTGCTTTAAACTTTAGGTACTATCCCAAAATGTATCACTAAGGTGACAGAAGTTGATTTCGGAGCATCATTTTTTAACAGGAGCTTCAACCGTTTTGTGGCATATGAGAGTTCCCTAAGCCCCGGACCTGTCGATTTTGGTCAAAAATGAAAATTTCAAAAGTGCCCCAATTTCTGCTTTAAACTTTAGGTACTATCCCAAAATGTATCACTGAGGTGACAGAAGTTGATTTCGGAGCATCATTTTTGAACAGGAGCTTCAACCGTTTTGTGGCATATGAGAATTCCCTAAGCCCCGGACCTGTCGATTTTGGTCAAAAATGAAAATTTCAAAAGTGCCCCAATTTCTGCTTTAAACTTTAGGTACTATCCCAAAATGTATCACTGAGGTGACAGAAGTTGATTTCGGCGCATCATTTTTGAACAGGAGCTTCAACCGTTTTGTGGCATATGAGAATTCCATAAGCCCCGGACCTGTCGATTTTGGTCAAAAATGAAAATTTCAAAAGTGCCCCAATTTCTGCTTTAAACTTTAGGTACTATCCCAAAATGTATCACTAAGGAGACAGAAGTTGATTTCGGAGCATCATTTTTGAACAGGAGCTTCAACCGTTTTGTGGCATATGAGAGTTCCCTAAGCCCCGGACCTGTCGATTTTGGTCAAAAATGAAAATTTCAAAAGTGCCCCAATTTCTGCTTTAAACTTTAGGTACTATCCCAAAATTTATCACTAAGGTGAAAGAAGTTGATTTCGGAGCATCATTTTTGAACAGGAGCTTCAACCGTTTTGTGGCATATGAGAATTCCATAAGCCCCGAACCTGTCGATTTTGGTCAAAAATGAAAATTTCAAAAGTGCCCCAATTTCTGCTTTAAACTTTAGGTACTATCCCAATATGTATCACTGAGGTGACAGAAGTTGATTTCGGAGCATCATTTTTGAACAGGAGCTTCAACCGTTTTGTGGCATATGAGAATTCCATAAGCCCTGGACCTGTCGATTTTGGTCAAAAATGAAAATTTCAAAAGTGCCCCAATTTCTGCTTTAAACTTTAGGTACTATCCCAAAATGTATCACTAAGGTGACAGAAGTTGATTTCGGAGCATCATTTTTGAACAGGAGCTTCAACCGTTTTGTGGCATATGAGAATTCCCTAAGCCCCGGACCTGTCGATTTTGGTCAAAAATGAAAATTTCAAAAGTGCCCCAATTTCTGCTTTAAACTTTAGGTACTATCCCAAAATGTATCACTGAGGTGACAGAAGTTGATTTCGGCGCATCATTTTTGAACAGGAGCTTCAACCGTTTTGTGGCATATGAGAATTCCATAAGCCCCGGACCTGTCGATTTTGGTCAAAAATGAAAATTTCAAAAGTGCCCCAATTTCTGCTTTAAACTTTAGGTACTATCCCAAAATGTATCACTAAGGAGACAGAAGTTGATTTCGGAGCATCATTTTTGAACAGGAGCTTCAACCGTTTTGGGGCATATGAGAATTCCATAAGCCCCGGACCTGTCGATTTTGGTCAAAAATGAAAATTTCAAAAGTGCCCCAATTTCTGCTTTAAACTTTAGGTACTATCCCAAAATGTATCACTGAGGTGACAGAAGTTGATTTCGGAGCATCATGTTTGAACAGGAGCTTCAACCGTTTTGTGGCATATGAGAATTCCATAAGCCCCGAACCTGTCGATTTTGGTCAAAAATGAAAATTTCAAAAGTGCCCCAATTTCTGCTTTAAACTTTAGGTACTATCCCAATATGTATCACTGAGGTGACAGAAGTTGATTTCGGAGCATCATTTTTGAACAGGAGCTTCAACCGTTTTGTGGCATATGAGAATTCCATAAGCCCTGGACCTGTCGATTTTGGTCAAAAATGAAAATTTCAAAAGTGCCCCAATTTCTGCTTTAAACTTTAGGTACTATCCCAAAATGTATCACTAAGGTGACAGAAGTTGATTTCGGAGCATCATTTTTGAACAGGAGCTTCAACCGTTTTGTGGCATATGAGAATTCCCTAAGCCCCGGACCTGTCGATTTTGGTCAAAAATGAAAATTTCAAAAGTGCCCCAATTTCTGCTTTAAACTTTAGGTACTATCCCAAAATGTATCACTGAGGTGACAGAAGTTGATTTCGGAGCATCATTTTTGAACAGGAGCTTCAACCGTTTTGTGGCATATGAGAATTCCATAAGCCCCGGACCTGTCGATTTTGGTCAAAAATGAAAATTTCAAAAGTGCCCCAATTTCTGCTTTAAACTTTAGGTACTATCCCAAAATTTATCACTAAGGTGACAGAAGTTGATTTCGGAGCATCATTTTTGAACAGGAGCTTCAACCGTTTTGTGGCATATGAGAATTCCATAAGCCCCGGACCTGTCGATTTTGGTCAAAAATGAAAATTTCAAAAGTGCCCCAATTTCTGCTTTAAACTT
This sequence comes from Pseudophryne corroboree, assembly GCF_028390025.1. Lineage (NCBI taxonomy): Eukaryota > Metazoa > Chordata > Amphibia > Anura > Myobatrachidae > Pseudophryne > Pseudophryne corroboree. The sequence goes on along the minus strand of NW_026968487.1, from coordinate 67,127 downwards.
TAGGTACTATCCCAAAATGTATCACTGAGGTGACAGAAGTTGATTTCGGAGCATCATTTTTGAACAGGAGCTTCAACCGTTTTGGGGCATATGAGAATTCCATATGCCCTGGACCTGTCGATTTTGGTCAAAAATGAAAATTTCAAAAGTGCCCCAATTTCTGCTTTAAACTTTAGGTACTATCCCAAAATGTATCACTAAGGTGACAGAAGTTGATTTCGGAGCATCATTTTTGAACAGGAGCTTCAACCGTTTTGTGGCATATGAGAATTCCATAAGCCCCGGACCTGTCGATTTTGGTCAAAAATGAAAATTTCAAAAGTGCCCCAATTTCTGCTTTAAACTTTAGGTACTATCCCAATATGTATCACTGAGGTGACAGAAGTTGATTTCGGAGCATCATTTTTGAACAGGAGCTTCAACCGTTTTGGGGCATATGAGAATTCCATAAGCCCCGGACCTGTCGATTTTGGTCAAAAATGAAAATTTCAAAAGTGCCCCAATTTCTGCTTTAAACTTTAGGTACTATCCCAAAATGTATCACTAAGGTGACAGAAGTTGATTTCGGAGCATCATTTTTGAACAGGAGCTTCAACCGTTTTGTGGCATATGAGAATTCCCTAAGCCCCGGACCTGTCGATTTTGGTCAAAAATGAAAATTTCAAAAGTGCCCCAATTTCTGCTTTAAACTTTAGGTACTATCCCAAAATGTATCACTGAGGTGACAGAAGTTGATTTCGGCGCATCATTTTTGAACAGGAGCTTCAACCGTTTTGTGGCATATGAGAATTCCATAAGCCCCGGACCTGTCGATTTTGGTCAAAAATGAAAATTTCAAAAGTGCCCCAATTTCTGCTCTAAACTTTAGGTACTATCCCAAAATGTATCACTAAGGTGACAGAAGTTGATTTCGGAGCATCATTTTTGAACAGGAGCTTCAACCGTTTTGTGGCATATGAGAATTCCATAAGCCCCGGACCTGTCGATTTTGGTCAAAAATGAAAATTTCAAAAGTGCCCCAATTTCTGCTTTAAACTTTAGGTACTATCCCAAAATGTATCACTGAGGTGACAGAAGTTGATTTCGGAGCATCATTTTTGAACAGGAGCTTCAACCGTTTTGTGGCATATGAGAATTCCATAAGCCCTGGACCTGTCGATTTTGGTCAAAAATGAAAATTTCAAAAGTGCCCCAATTTCTGCTTTAAACTTTAGGTACTATCCCAAAATGTATCACTAAGGTGACAGAAGTTGATTTCGGAGCATCATTTTTGAACAGGAGCTTCAACCGTTTTGTGGCATATGAGAATTCCATAAGCCCCGGACCTGTCGATTTTGGTCAAAAATGAAAATTTCAAAAGTGCCCCAATTTCTGCTTTAAACTTTAGGTACTATCCCAAAATGTATCACTGAGGTGACAGAAGTTGATTTCGGAGCATCATTTTTAACAGGAGCTTCAACCGTTTTGTGGCATATGAGAATTCCATAAGCCCCGGACCTGTCGATTTTGGTCAAAAATGAAAATTTCAAAAGTGCCCCAATTTCTGCTTTAAACTTTAGGTACTATCCCAAAATGTATCACTAAGGTGACAGAAGTTGATTTCGGAGCATCATTTTTGAACAGGAGCTTCAACCGTTTTGTGGCATATGAGAATTCCCTAAGCCCCGGACCTGTCGATTTTGGTCAAAAATGAAAATTTCAAAAGTGCCCCAATTTCTGCTTTAAACTTTAGGTACTATCCCAAAATGTATCACTGAGGTGACAGAAGTTGATTTCGGAGCATAATTTTTGAACAGGAGCTTCAACCGTTTTGTGGCATATGAGAAATTTCCTAAGCCCCGGACCTGTCGATTTTGGTCAAAAATGAAAATTTCAAAAGTGCCCCAATTTCTGCTTTAAACTTTAGGTACTATCCCAAAATGTATCACTAAGGTGACAGAAGTTGATTTCGGAGCATCATTTTTGAACATGAGCTTCAATTTTTTGTGGCATATGAGAAATTCCCTAAGCCGCAGACCTGTCGATTTTGGTCAAAAATGAAAATTTCAAAAGTGCCCCAATTTCTGCTTTAAACTTTAGGTACTATCCCAAAATGTATCACTAAGGTGACAGAAGTTGATTTCGGAGCATCATTTTTGAACAGGAGCTTCAACCGTTTTGTGGCATATGAGAATTCCTTAAGCCCCGGACCTGTCGATTTTGGTCAAAAATGAAAATTTCAAAAGTGCCCCAATGTCTGCTTTAAACTTTAGGTACTATCCCAAAATGTATCACTAAGGTGACAGAAGTTGAGTTCGGAGCATCATTTTTGAACAGGAGCTTCAACCGTTTTGTGGCATATGAGAAATTCCCTAAGCCCCGGACCTGTCGATTTTGGTCAAAAATGAAAATTTCAAAAGTGCCCCAATTTCTGCTTTAAACTTTAGGTACTATCCCAAAATGTATCACTAAGGTGACAGAAGTTGATTTCGGAGCATCATTTTTGAACAGGAGCTTCAACCGTTTTGTGGCATATGAGAAATTCCCTAAGCCTCGGACCTGTCGATTTTGGTCAAAAATGAAAATTTCAAAAGTGCCCCAATTTCTGCTTTAAACTTTAGGTACTATCCCAAAATGTATCACTAAGGTGACAGAAGTTGATTTCGGAGCATCATTTTTGAACAGGAGCTTCAATTTTTTGTGGCATATGAGAAATTCCCTAAGCCGCGGACCTGTCGATTTTGGTCAAAAATGAAAATTTCAAAAGTGCCCCAATTTCTGCTTTAAACTTTAGGTACTATCCCAAAATGTATCACTAAGGTGACAGAAGTTGATTTCGGAGCATCATTTTTGAACAGGAGCTTCAACCGTTTTGTGGCATATGAGAATTCCTTAAGCCCCGGACCTGTCGATTTTGGTCAAAAATGAAAATTTCAAAAGTGCCCCAATTTCTGCTTTAAACTTTAGGTACTATCCCACAATGTATCACTGAGGTGACAGAAGTTGATTTCGGAGCATCATTTTTGAACAGGAGCTTCAACCGTTTTGTGGCATATGAGAATTCCATAAGCCCCGTACCTGTCGATTTTGGTCAAAAATGAAAATTTCAAAAGTGCCCCAATTTCTGCTTTAAACTTTAGGTACTATCCCAAAATGTATCACTAAGGTGACAGAAGTTGATTTCGGAGCATCATTTTTGAACAGGAGCTTCAACCGTTTTGTGGCATATGAGAATTCCATAAGCCCCGGACCTGTCGATTTTGGTCAAAAATGAAAATTTCAAAAGTGCCCCAATTTCTGCTTTAAACTTTAGGTACTATCCCAAAATGTATCACTAAGGTGACAGAAGTTGATTTCGGAGCATCATTTTTGAACAGGAGCTTCAACCGTTTTGTGGCATATGAGAATTCCATAAGCCCCGGACCTGTCGATTTTGGTCAAAAATGAAAATTTCAAAAGTGCCCCAATTTCTGCTTTAAACTTTAGGTACTATCCCAAAATGTATCACTAAGGTGACAGAAGTTGATTTCGGAGCATCATTTTTGAACAGGAGCTTCAACCGTTTTGTGGCATATGAGAATTCCCTAAGCCCCGGACCTGTCGATTTTGGTCAAAAATGAACATTTCAAAAGTGCCCCAATTTCTGCTTTAAACTTTAGGTACTATCCCAAAATGTATCACTAAGGTGACAGAAGTTGATTTCGGAGCATCATTTTTGAACAGGAGCTTCAACCGTTTTGTGGCATATGAGAAATTTCCTAAGCCCCGGACCTGTCGATTTTGGTCAAAAATGAAAATTTCAAAAGTGCCCCAATTTCTGCTTAAAACTTTATGTACTATCCCAAAATGTATCACTAAGGTGACAGAAGTTGATTTCGGAGCATCATTTTTGAACAGGAGCTTCAATTTTTTGTGGCATATGAGAAATTCCCTAAGCAGCGGACCTGTCGATTTTGGTCAAAAATGAAAATTTCAAAAGTGCCCCAATGTCTGCTTTAAACTTTAGGTACTATCCCAAAATGTATCACTGAGGTGACAGAAGTTGATTTCGGAGCATCATTTTTGAACAGGAGCTTCAACCGTTTTGTGGCATATGAGAATTCCATAAGCCCTGGACCTGTCGATTTTGGTCAAAAATGAAAATTTCAAAAGTGCCCCAATTTCTGCTTTAAACTTTAGGTACTATCCCAAAATGTATCACTAAGGTGACAGAAGTTGATTTCGGAGCATCATTTTTGAACAGGAGCTTCAACCGTTTTGTGGCATATGAGAATTCCTTAAGCCCCGGACCTGTCGATTTTGGTCAAAAATGAAAATTTCAAAAGTGCCCCAATTTCTGCTTTAAACTTTAGGTACTATCCCAAAATGTATCACTAAGGTGACAGAAGTTGATTTCGGAGCATCATTTTTGAACAGGAGCTTCAATTTTTTGTGGCATATGAGAAATTCCCTAAGCCGCGGACCTGTCGATTTTGGTCAAAAATGAAAATTTCAAAAGTGCCCCAATTTCTGCTTTAAACTTTAGGTACTATCCCAAAATGTATCACTAAGGTGACAGAAGTTGATTTCGGAGCATCATTTTTGAACAGGAGCTTCAACCGTTTTGTGGCATATGAGAATTCCTTAAGCCCCGGACCTGTCGATTTTGGTCAAAAATGAAAATTTCAAAAGTGCCCCAATGTCTGCTTTAAACTTTAGGTACTATCCCAAAATGTATCACTAAGGTGACAGAAGTTGATTTCGGAGCATCATTTTTGAACAGGAGCTTCAACCGTTTTGTGGCATATGAGAATTCCTTAAGCCCCGGACCTGTCGATTTTGGTCAAAAATGAAAATTTCAAAAGTGCCCCAATGTCTGCTTTAAACTTTAGGTACTATCCCAAAATGTATCACTAAGGTGACAGAAGTTGATTTCGGAGCATCATGTTTGAACAGGAGCTTCAACCGTTTTGTGGCATATGAGAATTCCATAAGCCCCGGACCTGTCGATTTTGGTCAAAAATGAAAATTTCAAAAGTGCCCCAATTTCTGCTTTAAACTTTAGGTACTATCCCAATATGTATCACTGAGGTGACAGAAGTTGATTTCGGAGCATCATTTTTGAACAGGAGCTTCAACCGTTTTGTGGCATATGAGAATTCCATAAGCCCTGGACCTGTCGATTTTGGTCAAAAATGAAAATTTCAAAAGTGCCCCAATTTCTGCTTTAAACTTTAGGTACTATCCCAAAATGTATCACTAAGGTGACAGAAGTTGATTTCGGAGCATCATTTTTGAACAGGAGCTTCAACCGTTTTGTGGCATATGAGAATTCCCTAAGCCCCGGACCTGTCGATTTTGGTCAAAAATGAAAATTTCAAAAGTGCCCCAATTTCTGCTTTAAACTTTAGGTACTATCCCAAAATGTATCACTGAGGTGACAGAAGTTGATTTCGGAGCATCATTTTTTAACAGGAGCTTCAACCGTTTTGTGGCATATGAGAATTCCATAAGCCCCGGACCTGTCGATTTTGGTCAAAAATGAAAATTTCAAAAGTGCCCCAATTTCTGCTCTAAACTTTAGGTACTATCCCAAAATGTATCACTAAGGTGACAGAAGTTGATTTCGGAGCATCATTTTTGAACAGGAGCTTCAACCGTTTTGTGGCATATGAGAATTCCATAAGCCCCGGACCTGTCGATTTTGGTCAAAAATGAAAATTTCAAAAGTGCCCCAATTTCTGCTTTAAACTTTAGGTACTATCCCAAAATGTATCACTAAGGTGACAGAAGTTGATTTCGGAGCATCATTTTTGAACAGGAGCTTCAACCGTTTTGTGGCATATGAGAATTCCATAAGCCCCGGACCTGTCGATTTTGGTCAAAAATGAAAATTTCAAAAGTGCCCCAATTTCTGCTCTAAACTTTAGGTACTATCCCAAAATGTATCACTAAGGTGACAGAAGTTGATTTCGGAGCATCATTTTTGAACAGGAGCTTCAACCGTTTTGTGGCATATGAGAATTCCATAAGCCCCGGACCTGTCGATTTTGGTCAAAAATGAAAATTTCAAAAGTGCCCCAATTTCTGCTTTAAACTTTAGGTACTATCCCAAAATGTATCACTAAGGTGACAGAAGTTGATTTCGGAGCATCATTTTTGAACAGGAGCTTCAACCGTTTTGTGGCATATGAGAATTCCATAAGCCCCGGACCTGTCGATTTTGGTCAAAAATGAAAATTTCAAAAGTGCCCCAATTTCTGCTTTAAACTTTAGGTACTATCCCAAAATGTATCACTAAGGAGACAGAAGTTGATTTCGGAGCATCATTTTTGAACAGGAGCTTCAACCGTTTTGGGGCATATGAGAATTCCATAAGCCCCGGACCTGTCGATTTTGGTCAAAAATGAAAATTTCAAAAGTGCCCCAATTTCTGCTTTAAACTTTAGGTACTATCCCAAAATGTATCACTAAGGTTACAGAAGTTGATTTCGGAGCATCATTTTTGAACAGGAGCTTCAACCGTTTTGTGGCATATGAGAATTCCCTAAGCCCCGGACCTGTCGATTTTGGTCAAAAATGAAAATTTCAAAAGTGCCCCAATTTCTGCTTTAAACTTTAGGTACTATCCCAAAATGTATCACTAAGGTTACAGAAGTTGATTTCGGAGCATCATTTTTAACAGGAGCTTCAACCGTTTTGTGGCATATGAGAATTCCATAAGCCCCGGACCTGTCGATTTTGGTCAAAAATGAAAATTTCAAAAGTGCCCCAATTTCTGCTTTAAACTTTAGGTACTATCCCAAAATGTATCACTAAGGTGACAGAAGTTGATTTCGGAGCATCATTTTTGAACAGGAGCTTCAACCGTTTTGTGGCATATGAGAATTCCCTAAGCCCCGGACCTGTCGATTTTGGTCAAAAATGAAAATTTCAAAAGTGCCCCAATTTCTGCTTTAAACTTTAGGTACTATCCCAAAATGTATCACTGAGGTGACAGAAGTTGATTTCGGAGCATAATTTTTGAACAGGAGCTTCAACCGTTTTGTGGCATATGAGAAATTTCCTAAGCCCCGGACCTGTCGATTTTGGTCAAAAATGAAAATTTCAAAAGTGCCCCAATTTCTGCTTTAAACTTTAGGTACTATCCCAAAATGTATCACTAAGGTGACAGAAGTTGATTTCGGAGCATCATTTTTGAACATGAGCTTCAATTTTTTGTGGCATATGAGAAATTCCCTAAGCCGCAGACCTGTCGATTTTGGTCAAAAATGAAAATTTCAAAAGTGCCCCAATTTCTGCTTTAAACTTTAGGTACTATCCCAAAATGTATCACTAAGGTGACAGAAGTTGATTTCGGAGCATCATTTTTGAACAGGAGCTTCAACCGTTTTGTGGCATATGAGAATTCCTTAAGCCCGGGACCTGTCGATTTTGGTCAAAAATGAAAATTTCAAAAGTGCCCCAATGTCTGCTTTAAACTTTAGGTACTATCCCAAAATGTATCACTAAGGTGACAGAAGTTGAGTTCGGAGCATCATTTTTGAACAGGAGCTTCAACCGTTTTGTGGCATATGAGAAATTCCCTAAGCCCCGGACCTGTCGATTTTGGTCAAAAATGAAAATTTCAAAAGTGCCCCAATTTCTGCTTTAAACTTTAGGTACTATCCCAAAATGTATCACTAAGGTGACAGAAGTTGATTTCGGAGCATCATTTTTGAACAGGAGCTTCAACCGTTTTGTGGCATATGAGAAATTCCCTAAGCCTCGGACCTGTCGATTTTGGTCAAAAATGAAAATTTCAAAAGTGCCCCAATTTCTGCTTTAAACTTTAGGTACTATCCCAAAATGTATCACTAAGGTGACAGAAGTTGATTTCGGAGCATCATTTTTGAACAGGAGCTTCAATTTTTTGTGGCATATGAGAAATTCCCTAAGCCGCGGACCTGTCGATTTTGGTCAAAAATGAAAATTTCAAAAGTGCCCCAATTTCTGCTTTAAACTTTAGGTACTATCCCAAAATGTATCACTAAGGTGACAGAAGTTGATTTCGGAGCATCATTTTTGAACAGGAGCTTCAACCGTTTTGTGGCATATGAGAATTCCTTAAGCCCCGGACCTGTCGATTTTGGTCAAAAATGAAAATTTCAAAAGTGCCCCAATTTCTGCTTTAAACTTTAGGTACTATCCCACAATGTATCACTGAGGTGACAGAAGTTGATTTCGGAGCATCATTTTTGAACAGGAGCTTCAACCGTTTTGTGGCATATGAGAATTCCATAAGCCCCGTACCTGTCGATTTTGGTCAAAAATGAAAATTTCAAAAGTGCCCCAATTTCTGCTTTAAACTTTAGGTACTATCCCAAAATGTATCACTAAGGTGACAGAAGTTGATTTCGGAGCATCATTTTTGAACAGGAGCTTCAACCGTTTTGTGGCATATGAGAATTCCATAAGCCCCGGACCTGTCGATTTTGGTCAAAAATGAAAATTTCAAAAGTGCCCCAATTTCTGCTTTAAACTTTAGGTACTATCCCAAAATGTATCACTAAGGTGACAGAAGTTGATTTCGGAGCATCATTTTTGAACAGGAGCTTCAACCGTTTTGTGGCATATGAGAATTCCATAAGCCCCGGACCTGTCGATTTTGGTCAAAAATGAAAATTTCAAAAGTGCCCCAATTTCTGCTTTAAACTTTAGGTACTATCCCAAAATGTATCACTAAGGTGACAGAAGTTGATTTCGGAGCATCATTTTTGAACAGGAGCTTCAACCGTTTTGTGGCATATGAGAATTCCCTAAGCCCCGGACCTGTCGATTTTGGTCAAAAATGAACATTTCAAAAGTGCCCCAATTTCTGCTTTAAACTTTAGGTACTATCCCAAAATGTATCACTAAGGTGACAGAAGTTGATTTCGGAGCATCATTTTTGAACAGGAGCTTCAACCGTTTTGTGGCATATGAGAAATTTCCTAAGCCCCGGACCTGTCGATTTTGGTCAAAAATGAAAATTTCAAAAGTGCCCCAATTTCTGCTTAAAACTTTATGTACTATCCCAAAATGTATCACTAAGGTGACAGAAGTTGATTTCGGAGCATCATTTTTGAACAGGAGCTTCAATTTTTTGTGGCATATGAGAAATTCCCTAAGCAGCGGACCTGTCGATTTTGGTCAAAAATGAAAATTTCAAAAGTGCCCCAATGTCTGCTTTAAACTTTAGGTACTATCCCAAAATGTATCACTGAGGTGACAGAAGTTGATTTCGGAGCATCATTTTTGAACAGGAGCTTCAACCGTTTTGTGGCATATGAGAATTCCATAAGCCCTGGACCTGTCGATTTTGGTCAAAAATGAAAATTTCAAAAGTGCCCCAATTTCTGCTTTAAACTTTAGGTACTATCCCAAAATGTATCACTAAGGTGACAGAAGTTGATTTCGGAGCATCATTTTTGAACAGGAGCTTCAACCGTTTTGTGGCATATGAGAATTCCTTAAGCCCCGGACCTGTCGATTTTGGTCAAAAATGAAAATTTCAAAAGTGCCCCAATTTCTGCTTTAAACTTTAGGTACTATCCCAAAATGTATCACTAAGGTGACAGAAGTTGATTTCGGAGCATCATTTTTGAACAGGAGCTTCAATTTTTTGTGGCATATGAGAAATTCCCTAAGCCGCGGACCTGTCGATTTTGGTCAAAAATGAAAATTTCAAAAGTGCCCCAATTTCTGCTTTAAACTTTAGGTACTATCCCAAAATGTATCACTAAGGTGACAGAAGTTGATTTCGGAGCATCATTTTTGAACAGGAGCTTCAACCGTTTTGTGGCATATGAGAATTCCTTAAGCCCCGGACCTGTCGATTTTGGTCAAAAATGAAAATTTCAAAAGTGCCCCAATGTCTGCTTTAAACTTTAGGTACTATCCCAAAATGTATCACTAAGGTGACAGAAGTTGATTTCGGAGCATCATTTTTGAACAGGAGCTTCAACCGTTTTGTGGCATATGAGAAATTCCCTAAGCCCCGGACCTGTCGATTTTGGTCAAAAATGAAAATTTCAAAAGTGCCCCAATTTCTGCTTTAAACTTTAGGTACTATCCCAAAATGTATCACTAAGGTGACAGAAGTTGATTTCGGAGCATCATTTTTGAACAGGAGCTTCAACCGTTTTGTGGCATATGAGAATTCCATAAGCCCTGGACCTGTCGATTTTGGTCAAAAATGAAAATTTCAAAAGTGCCCCAATTTCTGCTTTAAACTTTAGGTACTATCCCAAAATGTATCACTAAGGTGACAGAAGTTGATTTCGGAGCATCATTTTTGAACAGGAGCTTCAACCGTTTTGTGGCATATGAGAATTCCATAAGCCCCGTACCTGTCGAGTTTGGTCAAAAATGAAAATTTCAAAAGTGCCCCAATTTCTGCTTTAAACTTTAGGTACTATCCCAAAATGTATCACTAAGGTGACAGAAGTTGATTTCGGAGCATCATTTTTGAACAGGAGCTTCAACCGTTTTGTGGCATATGAGAATTCCATAAGCCCCGTACCTGTCGATTTTGGTCAAAAATGAAAATTTCAAAAGTGCCCCAATTTCTGCTTTAAACTTTAGGTACTATCCCAAAATGTATCACTAAGGTGACAGAAGTTGATTTCGGAGCATCATTTTTGAACAGGAGCTTCAACCGTTTTGTGGCATATGAGAATTCCCTAAGCCCCAGAGCTGTCGATTTTGGTCAAAAATAAAAATTTCAAAAGTGCCCCAATTTCTGCTTTAAACTTTAGGTACTATCCCAAAATGTATCACTAAGGTGACAGAAGTTGATTTCGGAGCATCATTTTTGAACAGGAGCTTCAATTTTTTGTGGCATATGAGAAATTCCCTAAGCCGCGGACCTGTCGATTTTGGTCAAAAATTAAAATTTCAAAAGTGCCCCAATTTCTGCTTTAAACTTTAGGTACTATCCCAAAATGTATCACTAAGGTGACAGAAGTTGATTTCGGAGCATCATTTTTGAACAGGAGCTTCAACCGTTTTGTGGCATATGAGAATTCCTTAAGCCCCGGACCTGTCGATTTTGGTCAAAAATGAAAATTTCAAAAGTGCCCCAATGTCTGCTTTAAACTTTAGGTACTATCCCAAAATGTATCACTAAGGTGACAGAAGTTGATTTCGGAGCATCATTTTTGAACAGGAGCTTCAACCGTTTTGTGTATTTGAGAAATTCCCTAAGCCACGGACCTGTCGATTTTGGTCAAAAATGAAAATTTCAAAAGTGCCCCAATTTCTGCTTTAAACTTTAGGTACTATCCCAAAATGTATCACTAAGGTGACAGAAGTTGATTTCGGAGCATCATTTTTGAACAGGAGCTTCAACCGTTTTGTGGCATATGAGAATTCCATAAGCCCCGTACCTGTCGATTTTGGTCAAAAATGAAAATTTCAAAAGTGCCCCAATTTCTGCTTTAAACTTTAGGTACTATCCCAAAATGTATCACTAAGGTGACAGAAGTTGATTTCGGAGCATCATTTTTGAACAGGAGCTTCAACCGTTTTGTGGCATATGAGAATTCCATAAGCCCTGGACCTGTCGATTTTGGTCAAAAATGAAAATTTCAAAAGTGCCCCAATTTCTGCTTTAAACTTTAGGTACTATCCCAAAATGTATCACTAAGGTGACAGAAGTTGATTTCGGAGCATCATTTTTGAACAGGAGCTTCAACCGTTTTGTGGCATATGAGAATTCCATAAGCCCCGTACCTGTCGATTTTATTCAAAAATGAAAATTTCAAAAGTGCCCCAATTTCTGCTTTAAACTTTAGGTACTATCCCAAAATGTATCACTAAGGTGACAGAAGTTGATTTCGGAGCATCATTTTTGAACAGGAGCTTCAACCGTTTTGTGGCATATGAGAATTCCCTAAGCCCCAGAGCTGTCGATTTTGGTCAAAAATAAAAATTTCAAAAGTGCCCCAATTTCTGCTTTAAACTTTAGGTACTATCCCAAAATGTATCACTAAGGTGACAGAAGTTGATTTCGGAGCATCATTTTTGAACAGGAGCTTCAACCGTTTTGTGGCATATGAGAATTCCCTAAGCCCCGGACCTGTCGATTTTGGTCAAAAATGAAAATTTCAAAAGTGCCCCAATTTCTGCTTTAAACTTTAGGTACTATCCCAAAATGTATCACTAAGGTGACAGAAGTTGATTTCGGAGCATCATTTTTGAACAGGAGCTTCAACCGTTTTGTGGCATATGAGAAATTCCGTAAGCAGCGGACCTGTCGATTTTGGTCAAAAATGAAAATTTCAAAAGTGCCCCAATGTCTGCTTTAAACTTTAGGTACTATCCCAAAATGTATCACTAAGGTGACAGAAGTTGATTTTGGAGCATCATTTTTGAACAGGAGCTTCAACCGTTTTGTGGCATATGAGAAATTCCCTAAGCCCCGGACCTGTCGATTTTGGTCAAAAATGAAAATTTCAAAAGTGCCCCAATTTCTGCTTTAAACTTTAGGTACTATCCCAAAATTTATCACTAAGGTGACAGAAGTTGATTTCGGAGCATCATTTTTGAACAGGAGCTTCAACCGTTTTGTGGCATATGAGAATTCCTTAAGCCCCGGACCTGTCGATTTTGGTCAAAAATGAAAATTTCAAAAGTGCCCCAATTTCTGCTTTAAACTTTAGGTACTATCCCAAAATGTATCACTAAGGTGACAGAAGTTGATTTCGGAGCATCATTTTTGAACAGGAGCTTCAATTTTTTGTGGCATATGAGAAATTCCCTAAGCCGCGGACCTGTCGATTTTGGTCAAAAATGAAAATTTCAAAAGTGCCCCAATTTCTGCTTTAAACTTTAGGTACTATCCCAAAATGTATCACTAAGGTGACAGAAGTTGATTTCGGAGCATCATTTTTGAACAGGAGCTTCAACCGTTTTGTGGCATATGAGAATTCCATAAGCCCTGGACCTGTCGATTTTGGTCAAAAATGAAAATTTCAAAAGTGCCCCAATTTCTGCTTTAAACTTTAGGTACTATCCCAAAATGTATCACTAAGGTGACAGAAGTTGATTTCGGAGCATCATTTTTGAACAGGAGCTTCAACCGTTTTGTGGCATATGAGAATTCCATAAGCCCCGTACCTGTCGATTTTGGTCAAAAATGAAAATTTCAAAAGTGCCCCAATTTCTGCTTTAAACTTTAGGTACTATCCCAAAATGTATCACTAAGGTGACAGAAGTTGATTTCGGAGCATCATTTTTGAACAGGAGCTTCAACCGTTTTGTGGCATATGAGAATTCCATAAGCCCCGTACCTGTCGATTTTATTCAAAAATGAAAATTTCAAAAGTGCCCCAATTTCTGCTTTAAACTTTAGGTACTATCCCAAAATGTATCACTAAGGTGACAGAAGTTGATTTCGGAGCATCATTTTTGAACAGGAGCTTCAACCGTTTTGTGGCATATGAGAATTCCCTAAGCCCCAGAGCTGTCGATTTTGGTCAAAAATAAAAATTTCAAAAGTGCCCCAATTTCTGCTTTAAACTTTAGGTACTATCCCAAAATGTATCACTAAGGTGACAGAAGTTGATTTCGGAGCATCATTTTTGAACAGGAGCTTCAACCGTTTTGTGGCATATGAGAATTCCCTAAGCCCCGGACCTGTCGATTTTGGTCAAAAATGAAAATTTCAAAAGTGCCCCAATTTCTGCTTTAAACTTTAGGTACTATCCCAAAATGTATCACTAAGGTGACAGAAGTTGATTTCGGAGCATCATTTTTGAACAGGAGCTTCAATTTTTTGTGGCATATGAGAAATTCCCTAAGCCGCGGACCTGTCGATTTTGGTCAAAAATGAAAATTTCAAAAGTGCCCCAATTTCTGCTTTAAACTTTAGGTACTATCCCAAAATGTATCACTAAGGTGACAGAAGTTGATTTCGGAGCATCATTTTTGAACAGGAGCTTCTACCGTTTTGTGGCATATGAGAAATTCCCTAAGCCCCGGACCTGTCGATTTTGGTCAAAAATGAAAATTTCAAAAGTGCCCCAATTTCTGCTTTAAACTTTAGGTACTATCCCAAAATGTATCACTACGGTGACAGAAGTTGATTTCGGAGCATCATTTTTGAACAGGAGCTTCAACCGTTTTGTGGCATATGAGAATTCCATAAGTCCCGTACCTGTCGATTTTGGTCAAAAATGAAAATTTCAAAAGTGCCCCAATTTCTGCTTTAAACTTTAGGTACTATCCCAAAATGTATCACTAAGGTGACAGAAGTTGATTTCGGAGCATCATTTTTGAACAGGAGCTTCAATTTTTTGTGGCATATGAGAAATTCCCTAAGCCGCGGACCTGTCGATTTTGGTCAAAAATGAAAATTTCAAAAGTGCCCCAATTTCTGCTTTAAACTTTAGGTACTATCCCAAAATGTATCACTAAGGTGACAGAAGTTGATTTCGGAGCATCATTTTTGAACAGGAGCTTCAACCGTTTTGTGGCATATGAGAATTCCTTAAGCCCCGGACCTGTCGATTTTGGTCAAAAATGAAAATTTCAAAAGTGCCCCAATTTCTGCTTTAAACTTTAGGTACTATCCCAAAATGTATCACTGAGGTGACAGAAGTTGATTTCGGAGCATCATTTTTGAACAGGAGCTTCAACCGTTTTGTGGCATATGAGAATTCCATAAGCCCCGTACCTGTCGATTTTGGTCAAAAATGAAAATTTCAAAAGTGCCCCAATTTCTGCTTTAAACTTTAGGTACTATCCCAAAATGTATCACTAAGGTGACAGAAGTTGATTTCGGAGCATCATTTTTGAACAGGAGCTTCAACCGTTTTGTGGCATATGAGAATTCCATAAGCCCCGGACCTGTCGATTTTGGTCAAAAATGAAAATTTCAAAAGTGCCCCAATTTCTGCTTTAAACTTTAGGTACTATCCCAAAATGTATCACTGAGGTGACAGAAGTTGATTTCGGAGCATCATTTTTGAACAGGAGCTTCAACCGTTTTGTGGCATATGAGAATTCCCTAAGCCCCGGACCTGTCGATTTTGGTCAAAAATGAACATTTCAAAAGTGCCCCAATTTCTGCTTTAAACTTTAGGTACTATCCCAAAATGTATCACTAAGGTGACAGAAGTTGATTTCGGAGCATCATTTTTGAACAGGAGCTTCAACCGTTTTGTGGCATATGAGAAATTTCCTAAGCCCCGGACCTGTCGATTTTGGTCAAAAATGAAAATTTCAAAAGTGCCCCAATTTCTGCTTAAAACTTTATGTACTATCCCAAAATGTATCACTAAGGTGACAGAAGTTGATTTCGGAGCATCATTTTTGAACAGGAGCTTCAATTTTTTGTGGCATATGAGAAATTCCCTAAGCAGCGGACCTGTCGATTTTGGTCAAAAATGAAAATTTCAAAAGTGCCCCAATGTCTGCTTTAAACTTTAGGTACTATCCCAAAATGTATCACTAAGGTGACAGAAGTTGATTTCGGAGCATCATTTTTGAACAGGAGCTTCAACCGTTTTGTGGCATATGAGAATTCCATAAGCCCCGGACCTGTCGATTTTGGTCAAAAATGAAAATTTCAAAAGTGCCCCAATTTCTGCTTTAAACTTTAGGTACTATCCCAAAATGTATCACTAAGGTGACAGAAGTTGATTTCGGAGCATCATTTTTGAACAGGAGCTTCAACCGTTTTGTGGCATATGAGAATTCCATAAGCCCCGGACCTGTCGATTTTGGTCAAAAATGAAAATTTCAAAAGTGCCCCAATTTCTGCTTTAAACTTTAGGTACTATCCCAAAATGTATCACTAAGGTGACAGAAGTTGATTTCGGAGCATCATTTTTGAACAGGAGCTTCAACCGTTTTGTGGCATATGAGAATTCCCTAAGCCCCGGACCTGTCGATTTTGGTCAAAAATGAACATTTCAAAAGTGCCCCAATTTCTGCTTTAAACTTTAGGTACTATCCCAAAATGTATCACTGAGGTGACAGAAGTTGATTTCGGAGCATCATTTTTTAACAGGAGCTTCAACCGTTTTGTGGCATATGAGAATTCCATAAGCCCCGGACCTGTCGATTTTGGTCAAAAATGAAAATTTCAAAAGTGCCCCAATTTCTGCTTTAAACTTTAGGTACTATCCCAAAATGTATCACTAAGGTGACAGAAGTTGATTTCGGAGCATCATTTTTGAACAGGAGCTTCAACCGTTTTGTGGCATATGAGAAGTTTCCTAAGCCCCGGACCTGTCGATTTTGGTCAAAAATGAAAATTTCAAAAGTGCCCCAATTTCTGCTTAAAACTTTATGTACTATCCCAAAATGTATCACTAAGGTGACAGAAGTTGATTTCGGAGCATCATTTTTGAACAGGAGCTTCAATTTTTTGTGGCATATGAGAAATTCCCTAAGCAGCGGACCTGTCGATTTTGGTCAAAAATGAAAATTTCAAAAGTGCCCCAATGTCTGCTTTAAACTTTAGGTACTATCCCAAAATGTATCACTAAGGTGACAGAAGTTGATTTTGGAGCATCATTTTTGAACAGGAGCTTCTACCGTTTTGTGGCATATGAGAAATTCCCTAAGCCCCGGACCTGTCGATTTTGGTCAAAAATGAAAATTTCAAAAGTGCCCCAATTTCTGCTTTAAACTTTAGGTACTATCCCAAAATTTATCACTAAGGTGACAGAAGTTGATTTCGGAGCATCATTTTTGAACAGGAGCTTCAACCGTTTTGTGGCATATGAGAATTCCATAAGCTCCGGACCTGTCGATTTTGGTCAAAAATGAAAATTTCAAAAGTGCCCCAATTTCTGCTTTAAACTTTAGGTACTATCCCAAAATGTATCACTGAGGTGACAGAAGTTGATTTCGGAGCATCATTTTTGAACAGGAGCTTCAACCGTTTTGTGGCATATGAGAAATTTCCTAAGCCCCGGACCTGTCGATTTTGGTCAAAAATGAAAATTTCAAAAGTGCCCCAATTTCTGCTTAAAACTTTATGTACTATCCCAAAATGTATCACTAAGGTGACAGAAGTTGATTTCGGAGCATCATTTTTGAACAGGAGCTTCAATTTTTTGTGGCATATGAGAAATTCCCTAAGCAGCGGACCTGTCGATTTTGGTCAAAAATGAAAATTTCAAAAGTACCCCAATGTCTGCTTTAAACTTTAGGTACTATCCCAAAATGTATCACTGAGGTGACAGAAGTTGATTTCGGAGCATCATTTTTGAACAGGAGCTTCAACCGTTTTGTGGCATATGAGAATTCCATAAGCCCCGGACCTGTCGATTTTGGTCAAAAATGAAAATTTCAAAAGTGCCCCAATTTCTGCTTTAAACTTTAGGTACTATCCCAAAATGTATCACTAAGGTGACAGAAGTTGATTTCGGAGCATCATTTTTGAACAGGAGCTTCAACCGTTTTGTGGCATATGAGAATTCCATAAGCCCCTGACCTGTCGATTTTGGTCAAAAATGAAAATTTCAAAAGTGCCCCAATTTCTGCTTTAAACTTTAGGTACTATCCCAAAATGTATCACTAAGGTGACAGAAGTTGATTTCGGAGCATCATTTTTGAACAGGAGCTTCAACCGTTTTGTGGCATATGAGAATTCCCTAAGCCCCGGACCTGTCGATTTTGGTCAAAAATGAACATTTCAAAAGTGCCCCAATTTCTGCTTTAAACTTTAGGTACTATCCCAAAATGTATCACTGAGGTGACAGAAGTTGATTTCGGAGCATCATTTTTGAACAGGAGCTTCAACCGTTTTGTGGCATATGAGAAATTCCCTAAGCAGCGGACCTGTCGATTTTGGTCAAAAATGAAAATTTCAAAAGTGCCCCAATGTCTGCTTTAAACTTTAGGTACTATCCCAAAATGTATCACTAAGGTGACAGAAGTTGATTTTGGAGCATCATTTTTGAACAGGAGCTTCAACCGTTTTGTGGCATATGAGAAATTCCCTAAGCCCCGGACCTGTCGATTTTGGTCAAAAATGAAAATTTCAAAAGTGCCCCAATTTCTGCTTTAAACTTTAGGTACTATCCCAAAATTTATCACTAAGGTGACAGAAGTTGATTTCGGAGCATCATTTTTGAACAGGAGCTTCAACCGTTTTGTGGCATATGAGAATTCCTTAAGCCCCGGACCTGTCGATTTTGGTCAAAAATGAAAATTTCAAAAGTGCCCCAATTTCTGCTTTAAACTTTAGGTACTATCCCAAAATGTATCACTAAGGTGACAGAAGTTGATTTCGGAGCATCATTTTTGAACAGGAGCTTCAATTTTTTGTGGCATATGAGAAATTCCCTAAGCCGCGGACCTGTCGATTTTGGTCAAAATTGAAAATTTCAAAAGTGCCCCAATTTCTGCTTTAAACTTTAGGTACTATCCCAAAATGTATCACTAAGGTGACAGAAGTTGATTTCGGAGCATCATTTTTGAACAGGAGCTTCAACCGTTTTGTGGCATATGAGAATTCCATAAGTCCCGTACCTGTCGATTTTGGTCAAAAATGAAAATTTCAAAAGTGCCCCAATTTCTGCTTTAAACTTTAGGTACTATCCCAAAATGTATCACTAAGGTGACAGAAGTTGATTTCGGAGCATCATTTTTTAACAGGAGCTTCAACCGTTTTGTGGCATATGAGAATTCCATAAGCCCTGGACATGTCGATTTTGGTCAAAAATGAAAATTTCAAAAGTGCCCCAATTTCTGCTTTAAACTTTAGGTACTATCCCAAAATGTATCACTAAGGTGACAGAAGTTGATTTCGGAGCATCATTTTTGAACAGGAGCTTCAACCGTTTTGTGGCATATGAGAAATTCCCTAAGCCTCGGACCTGTCGATTTTGGTCAAAAATGAAAATTTCAAAAGTGCCCCAATTTCTGCTTTAAACTTTAGGTACTATCCCAAAATGTATCACTAAGGTGACAGAAGTTGATTTCGGAGCATCATTTTTGAACAGGAGCTTCAATTTTTTGTGGCATATGAGAAATTCCCTAAGCCGCGGACCTGTCGATTTTGGTCAAAAATGAAAATTTCAAAAGTGCCCCAATTTCTGCTTTAAACTTTAGGTACTATCCCAAAATGTATCACTAAGGTGACAGAAGTTGATTTCGGAGCATCATTTTTGAACAGGAGCTTCAACCGTTTTGTGGCATATGAGAATTCCTTAAGCCCCGGACCTGTCGATTTTGGTCAAAAATGAAAATTTCAAAAGTGCCCCAATTTCTGCTTTAAACTTTAGGTACTATCCCAAAATGTATCACTGAGGTGACAGAAGTTGATTTCGGAGCATCATTTTTGAACAGGAGCTTCAACCGTTTTGTGGCATATGAGAATTCCATAAGCCCCGTACCTGTCGATTTTGGTCAAAAATTAAAATTTCAAAAGTGCCCCAATTTCTGCTTTAAACTTTAGGTACTATCCCAAAATGTATCACTAAGGTGACAGAAGTTGATTTCGGAGCATCATTTTTGAACAGGAGCTTCAACCGTTTTGTGGCATATGAGAATTCCATAAGCCCCGGACCTGTCGATTTTGGTCAAAAATGAACATTTCAAAAGTGCCCCAATTTCTGCTTTAAACTTTAGGTACTATCCCAAAATGTATCACTAAGGTGACAGAAGTTGATTTCGGAGCATCATTTTTGAACAGGAGCTTCAACCGTTTTGTGGCATATGAGAAATTTCCTAAGCCCCGGACCTGTCGATTTTGGTCAAAAATGAAAATTTCAAAAGTGCCCCAATTTCTGCTTAAAACTTTATGTACTATCCCAAAATGTATCACTAAGGTGACAGAAGTTGATTTCGGAGCATCATTTTTGAACAGGAGCTTCAATTTTTTGTGGCATATGAGAAATTCCCTAAGCAGCGGACCTGTCGATTTTGGTCAAAAATGAAAATTTCAAAAGTGCCCCAATGTCTGCTTTAAACTTTAGGTACTATCCCAAAATGTATCACTAAGGTGACAGAAGTTGATTTCGGAGCATCATTTTTGAACAGGAGCTTCAACCGTTTTGTGGCATATGAGAATTCCATAAGCCCCGGACCTGTCGATTTTGGTCAAAAATGAAAATTTCAAAAGTGCCCCAATTTCTGCTTTAAACTTTAGGTACTATCCCAAAATGTATCACTAAGGTGACAGAAGTTGATTTCGGAGCATCATTTTTGAACAGGAGCTTCAACCGTTTTGTGGCATATGAGAATTCCATAAGCCCCGGACCTGTCGATTTTGGTCAAAAATGAAAATGTCAAAAGTGCCCCAATTTCTGCTTTAAACTTTAGGTACTATCCCAAAATGTATCACTAAGGTGACAGAAGTTGATTTCGGAGCATCATTTTTGAACAGGAGCTTCAACCGTTTTGTGGCATATGAGAATTCCCTAAGCCCCGGACCTGTCGATTTTGGTCAAAAATGAACATTTCAAAAGTGCCCCAATTTCTGCTTTAAACTTTAGGTACTATCCCAAAATGTATCACTGAGGTGACAGAAGTTGATTTCGGAGCATCATTTTTTAACAGGAGCTTCAACCGTTTTGTGGCATATGAGAATTCCATAAGCCCCGGACCTGTCGATTTTGGTCAAAAATGAAAATTTCAAAAGTGCCCCAATTTCTGCTTTAAACTTTAGGTACTATCCCAAAATGTATCACTAAGGTGACAGAAGTTGATTTCGGAGCATCATTTTTGAACAGGAGCTTCAACCGTTTTGTGGCATATGAGAAATTTCCTAAGCCCCGGACCTGTCGATTTTGGTCAAAAATGAAAATTTCAAAAGTGCCCCAATTTCTGCTTAAAACTTTATGTACTATCCCAAAATGTATCACTAAGGTGACAGAAGTTGATTTCGGAGCATCATTTTTGAACAGGAGCTTCAATTTTTTGTGGCATATGAGAAATTCCCTAAGCAGCGGACCTGTCGATTTTGGTCAAAAATGAAAATTTCAAAAGTGCCCCAATGTCTGCTTTAAACTTTAGGTACTATCCCAAAATGTATCACTAAGGTGACAGAAGTTGATTTTGGAGCATCATTTTTGAACAGGAGCTTCTACCGTTTTGTGGCATATGAGAAATTCCCTAAGCCCCGGACATGTCGATTTTGGTCAAAAATGAAAATTTCAAAAGTGCCCCAATTTCTGCTTTAAACTTTAGGTACTATCCCAAAATTTATCACTAAGGTGACAGAAGTTGATTTCGGAGCATCATTTTTGAACAGGAGCTTCAACCGTTTTGTGGCATATGAGAATTCCATAAGCTCCGGACCTGTCGATTTTGGTCAAAAATGAAAATTTCAAAAGTGCCCCAATTTCTGCTTTAAACTTTAGGTACTATCCCAAAATGTATCACTGAGGTGACAGAAGTTGATTTCGGAGCATCATTTTTGAACAGGAGCTTCAACCGTTTTGTGGCATATGAGAATTCCCTAAGCCCCGGACCTGTCGATTTTGGTCAAAAATATACATTTCAAAAGTGCCCCAATTTCTGCTTTAAACTTTAGGTACTATCCCAAAATGTATCACTAAGGTGACAGAAGTTGATTTCGGAGCATCATTTTTGAACAGGAGCTTCAACCGTTTTGTGGCATATGAGAAATCTCCTAAGCCCCGGACCTGTCGATTTTGGTCAAAAATGAAAATTTCAAAAGTGCCCCAATTTCTGCTTAAAACTTTATGTACTATCCCAAAATGTATCACTAAGGTGACAGAAGTTGATTTCGGAGCATCATTTTTGAACAGGAGCTTCAATTTTTTGTGGCATATGAGAATTTCCCTAAGCAGCGGACCTGTCGATTTTGGTCAAAAATGAAAATTTCAAAAGTACCCCAATGTCTGCTTTAAACTTTAGGTACTATCCCAAAATGTATCACTGAGGTGACAGAAGTTGATTTCGGAGCATCATTTTTGAACAGGAGCTTCAACCGTTTTGTGGCATATGAGAATTCCATAAGCCCCAGACCTGTCGATTTTGGTCAAAAATGAAAATTTCAAAAGTGCCCCAATTTCTGCTTTAAACTTTAGGTACTATCCCAAAATGTATCACTAAGGTGACAGAAGTTGATTTCGGAGCATCATTTTTGAACAGGAGCTTCAACCGTTTTGTGGCATATGAGAATTCCCTAAGCCCCGGACCTGTCGATTTTGGTCAAAAATGAACATTTCAAAAGTGCCCCAATTTCTGCTTTAAACTTTAGGTACTATCCCAAAATGTATCACTGAGGTGACAGAAGTTGATTTCGGAGCATCATTTTTTAACAGGAGCTTCAACCGTTTTGTGGCATATGAGAATTCCATAAGCCCCGGACCTGTCTATTTTGGTCAAAAATGAAAATTTCAAAAGTGCCCCAATTTCTGCTTTAAACTTTAGGTACTATCCCAAAATGTATCACTAAGGTGACAGAAGTTGATTTCGGAGCATCATTTTTGAACAGGAGCTTCAATTTTTTGTGGCATATGAGAAATTCCCTAAGCAGCGGACCTGTCGATTTTGGTCAAAAATGAAAATTTCAAAAGTGCCCCAATGTCTGCTTTAAACTTTAGGTACTATCCCAAAATGTATCACTAAGGTGACAGAAGTTGATTTTGGAGCATCATTTTTGAACAGGAGCTTCAACCGTTTTGTGGCATATGAGAAATTCCCTAAGCCCCGGACCTGTCGATTTTGGTCAAAAATGAAAATTTCAAAAGTGCCCCAATTTCTGCTTTAAACTTTAGGTACTATCCCAAAATTTATCACTAAGGTGACAGAAGTTGATTTCGGATCATCATTTTTGAACAGGAGCTTCAACCGTTTTGTGGCATATGAGAATTCCATAAGCTCCGGACCTGTCGATTTTGGTCAAAAATGAAAATTTCAAAAGTGCCCCAATTTCTGCTTTAAACTTTAGGTACTATCCCAAAATGTATCACTGAGGTGACAGAAGTTGATTTCGGAGCATCATTTTTGAACAGGAGCTTCAACCGTTTTGTGGCATATGAGAATTCCCTAAGCCCCGGACCTGTCGATTTTGGTCAAAAATGAACATTTCAAAAGTGCCCCAATTTCTGCTTTAAACTTTAGGTACTATCCCAAAATGTATCACTAAGGTGACAGAAGTTGATTTCGGAGCATCATTTTTGAACAGGAGCTTCAACCGTTTTGTGGCATATGAGAAATTTCCTAAGCCCCGGACCTGTCGATTTTGGTCAAAAATGAAAATTTCAAAAGTGCCCCAATTTCTGCTTAAAACTTTATGTACTATCCCAAAATGTATCACTAAGGTGACAGAAGTTGATTTCGGAGCATCATTTTTGAACAGGAGCTTCAACCGTTTTGTGGCATATGAGAAATTCCCTAAGCCCCGGACCTGTCGATTTTGGTCAAAAATGAAAATTTCAAAAGTGCCCCAATTTCTGCTTTAAACTTTAGGTACTATCCCAAAATGTATCACTAAGGTGACAGAAGTTGATTTCGGAGCATCATTTTTGAACAGGAGCTTCAACCGTTTTGTGGCATATGAGAATTCCATAAGCTCCGGACCTGTCGATTTTGGTCAAAAATGAAAATTTCAAAAGTGCCCCAATTTCTGCTTTAAACTTTAGGTACTATCCCAAAATGTATCACTGAGGTGACAGAAGTTTATTTCGGAGCATCATTTTTGAACAGGAGCTTCAACCGTTTTGTGGCATATGAGAATTCCATAAGCCCTGGACCTGTCGATTTTGGTCAAAAATGAAAATTTCAAAAGTGCCCCAATTTCTGCTTTAAACTTTAGGTACTATCCCAAAATGTATCACTAAGGTGACAGAAGTTGATTTCGGAGCATCATTTTTGAACAGGAGCTTCAACCGTTTTGTGGCATATGAGAATTCCTTAAGCCCCGGACCTGTCGATTTTGGTCAAAAATGAAAATTTCAAAAGTGCCCCAATTTCTGCTTTATACTTTAGGTACTATCCCAAAATGTATCACTAAGGTGACAGAAGTTGATTTCGGAGCCTCATTTTTGAACAGGAGCTTCAATTTTTTGTGGCATATGAGAAATTCCCTAAGCCGCGGACCTGTCGATTTTGGTCAAAAATGAAAATTTCAAAAGTGCCCCAATTTCTGCTTTAAACTTTAGGTACTATCCCAAAATGTATCACTAAGGTGACAGAAGTTGATTTCGGAGCATCATTTTTGAACAGGAGCTTCAACCGTTTTGTGGCATATGAGAATTCCTTAAGCCCCGGACCTGTCGATTTTGGTCAAAAATGAAAATTTCAAAAGTGCCCCAATGTCTGCTTTAAACTTTAGGTACTATCCCAAAATGTATCACTAAGGTGACAGAAGTTGATTTCGGAGCATCATTTTTGAACAGGAGCTTCAACCGTTTTGTGGCATATGAGAAATTCCCTAAGCCCCGGACCTGTCGATTTTGGTCAAAAATGAAAATTTCAAAAGTGCCCCAATTTCTGCTTTAAACTTTAGGTACTATCCCAAAATGTATCACTAAGGTGACAGAAGTTGATTTCGGAGCATCATTTTTGAACAGGAGCTTCAACCGTTTTGTGGCATATGAGAATTCCATAAGCCCCGTACCTGTCGATTTTGGTCAAAAATGAAAATTTCAAAAGTGCCCCAATTTCTGCTTTAAACTTTAGGTACTATCCCAAAATGTATCACTAAGGTGACAGAAGTTGATTTTGGAGCATCATTTTTGAACAGGAGCTTCAACCGTTTTGTGGCATATGAGAATTCCATAAGCCCTGGACCTGTCGATTTTGGTCAAAAATGAAAATTTCAAAAGTGCCCCAATTTCTGCTTTAAACTTTAGGTACTATCCCAAAATGTATCACTAAGGTGACAGAAGTTGATTTCGGAGCATCATTTTTGAACAGGAGCTTCAACCGTTTTGTGGCATATGAGAATTCCATAAGCCCCGTACCTGTCGATTTTGGTCAAAAATGAAAATTTCAAAAGTGCCCCAATTTCTGCTTTAAACTTTAGGTACTATCCCAAAATGTATCACTAAGGTGACAGAAGTTGATTTCGGAGCATCATTTTTGAACAGGAGCTTCAACCGTTTTGTGGCATATGAGAATTCCATAAGCCCTGGACCTGTCGATTTTGGTCAAAAATGAAAATTTCAAAAGTGCCCCAATTTCTGCTTTAAACTTTAGGTACTATCCCAAAATGTATCACTAAGGTGACAGAAGTTGATTTCGGAGCATCATTTTTGAACAGGAGCTTCAACCGTTTTGTGGCATATGAGAATTCCATAAGCCCCGTACCTGTCGATTTTGGTCAAAAATGAAAATTTCAAAAGTGCCCCAATTTCTGCTTTAAACTTTAGGTACTATCCCAAAATGTATCACTAAGGTGACAGAAGTTGATTTCGGAGCATCATTTTTGAACAGGAGCTTCAACCGTTTTGTGGCATATGAGAATTCCCTAAGCCCCAGAGCTGTCGATTTTGGTCAAAAATAAAAATTTCAAAAGTGCCCCAATTTCTGCTTTAAACTTTAGGTACTATCCCAAAATGTATCACTAAGGTGACAGAAGTTGATTTCGGAGCATCATTTTTGAACAGGAGCTTCAACCGTTTTGGGGAATATGAGAATTCCATAAGCCCCGGACCTGTCTATTTTGGTCAAAAATGAAAATTTCAAAAGTGCCCCAATTTCTGCTTTAAACTTTAGGTACTATCCCAAAATGTATCACTAAGGTGACAGAAGTTGATTTCGGAGCATCATTTTTGAACAGGAGCTTCAACCGTTTTGTGGCATATGAGAATTCCCTAAGCCCCGGACCTGTCGATTTTGGTCAAAAATGAAAATTTCAAAAGTGCCCCAATTTCTGCTTTAAACTTTAGGTACTATCCCAAAATGTATCACTAAGGTGACAGAAGTTGATTTCGGAGCATCATTTTTGAACAGGAGCTTCAACCGTTTTGTGGCATATGAGAATTCCCTAAGCCCCGGACCTGTCGATTTTGGTCAAAAATGAAAATTTCAAAAGTGCCCCAATTTCTGCTTTAAACTTTAGGTACTATCCCAAAATGTATCACTGAGGTGACAGAAGTTGATTTCGGAGCATCATTTTTGAACAGGAGCTTCAACCGTTTTGTGGCATATGAGAAATTCCCTAAGCAGCGGACCTGTCGATTTTGGTCAAAAATGAAAATTTCAAAAGTGCCCCAATGTCTGCTTTAAACTTTAGGTACTATCCCAAAATGTATCACTAAGGTGACAGAAGTTGATTTCGGAGCATCATTTTTGAACAGGAGCTTCAACCGTTTTGTGGCATATGAGAATTCCATAAGCCCCGTACCTGTCGATTTTGGTCAAAAATGAAAATTTCAAAAGTGCCCCAATTTCTGCTTTAAACTTTAGGTACTATCCCAAAATGTATCACTAAGGTGACAGAAGTTGATTTTGGAGCATCATTTTTGAACAGGAGCTTCAACCGTTTTGTGGCATATGAGAATTCCATAAGCCCTGGACCTGTCGATTTTGGTCAAAAATGAAAATTTCAAAAGTGCCCCAATTTCTGCTTTAAACTTTAGGTACTATCCCAAAATGTATCACTAAGGTGACAGAAGTTGATTTCGGAGCATCATTTTTGAACAGGAGCTTCAACCGTTTTGTGGCATATGAGAATTCCATAAGCCCCGTAACCTGTCGATTTTGGTCAAAAATGAAAATTTCAAAAGTGCCCCAATTTCTGCTTTAAACTTTAGGTACTATCCCAAAATGTATCACTAAGGTGACAGAAGTTGATTTCGGAGCATCATTTTTGAACAGGAGCTTCAACCGTTTTGTGGCATATGAGAATTCCATAAGCCCTGGACCTGTCGATTTTGGTCAAAAATGAAAATTTCAAAAGTGCCCCAATTTCTGCTTTAAACTTTAGGTACTATCCCAAAATGTATCACTAAGGTGACAGAAGTTGATTTCGGAGCATCATTTTTGAACAGGAGCTTCAACCGTTTTGTGGCATATGAGAATTCCCTAAGCCCCAGAGCTGTCGATTTTGGTCAAAAATAAAAATTTCAAAAGTGCCCCAATTTCTGCTTTAAACTTTAGGTACTATCCCAAAATGTATCACTAAGGTGACAGAAGTTGATTTCGGAGCATCATTTTTGAACAGGAGCTTCAACCGTTTTGGGGAATATGAGAATTCCATAAGCCCCGGACCTGTCTATTTTGGTCAAAAATGAAAATTTCAAAAGTGCCCCAATTTCTGCTTTAAACTTTAGGTACTATCCCAAAATGTATCACTGAGGTGACAGAAGTTGATTTCGGAGCATCTTTTTTGAACAGGAGCTTCAACCGTTTTGTGGCATATGAGAAATTCCCTAAGCCCCGGACCTGTCGATTTTGGTCAAAAATGAAAATTTCAAAAGTGCCCCAATTTCTGCTTTAAACTTTAGGTACTATCCCAAAATTTATCACTAAGGTGACAGAAGTTGATTTCGGAGCATCATTTTTGAACAGGAGCTTCAACCGTTTTGTGGCATATGAGAATTCCTTAAGCCCCGGACCTGTCGATTTTGGTCAAAAATGAAAATTTCAAAAGTGCCCCAATTTCTGCTTTAAACTTTAGGTACTATCCCAAAATGTATCACTAAGGTGACAGAAGTTGATTTCGGAGCATCATTTTTGAACAGGAGCTTCAACCGTTTTGTGGCATATGAGAAATTCCCTAAGCCCCGGACCTGTCGATTTTGGTCAAAAATGAAAATTTCAAAAGTGCCCCAATTTCTGCTTTAAACTTTAGGTACTATCCCAAAATGTATCACTAAGGTGACAGAAGTTGATTTCGGAGCATCATTTTTGAACAGGAGCTTCAACCGTTTTGTGGCATATGAGAAATTCCCTAAGCCCCGGACCAGTCGATTTTGGTCAAAAATGAAAATTTCAAAAGTGCCCCAATTTCTGCTTTAAACTTTAGGTACTATCCCAAAATGTATCACTAAGGTGACAGAAGTTGATTTCGGAGCATCATTTTTGAACAGGAGCTTCAACCGTTTTGTGGCATATGAGAAATTCCCTAAGCCCCGGACCTGTCGATTTTGGTCAAAAATGAAAATTTCAAAAGTGCCCCAATTTCTGCTTTAAACTTTAGGTACTATCCCAAAATGTATCACTAAGGTGACTGAAGTTGATTTCGGAGCATAATTTTTGAACAGGAGCTTCAACCGTTTTGTGGCATATGAGAATTCCTTAAGCCCCGGACCTGTCGATTTTGGTCAAAAATGAAAATTTCAAAAGTGCCCCAATTTCTGCTTTAAACTTTAGGTACTATCCCAAAATGTATCACTAAGGTGACAGAAGTTGATTTCGGAGCATCATTTTTGAACAGGAGCTTCAATTTTTTGTGGCATATGAGAAATTCCCTAAGCCGCGGACCTGTCGATTTTGGTCAAAAATGAAAATTTCAAAAGTGCCCCAATTTCTGCTTTAAACTTTAGGTACTATCCCAAAATGTATCACTAAGGTGACAGAAGTTGATTTCGGAGCATCATTTTTGAACAGGAGCTTCAACCGTTTTGTGGCATATGAGAATTCCATAAGCCCTGGACCTGTCGATTTTGGTCAAAAATGAAAATTTCAAAAGTGCCCCAATTTCTGCTTTAAACTTTAGGTACTATCCCAAAATGTATCACTAAGGTGACAGAAGTTGATTTCGGAGCATCATTTTTGAACAGGAGCTTCAACCGTTTTGTGGCATATGAGAATTCCATAAGCCCTGGACCTGTCGATTTTGGTCAAAAATGAAAATTTCAAAAGTGCCCCAATTTCTGCTTTAAACTTTAGGTACTATCCCAAAATGTATCACTAAGGTGACAGAAGTTGATTTCGGAGCATCATTTTTGAACAGGAGCTTCAACCGTTTTGTGGCATATGAGAATTCCCTAAGCCCCAGAGCTGTCGATTTTGGTCAAAAATAAAAATTTCAAAAGTGCCCCAATTTCTGCTTTAAACTTTAGGTACTATCCCAAAATGTATCACTAAGGTGACAGAAGTTGATTTCGGAGCATCATTTTTGAACCGGAGCTTCAACCGTTTTGTGGCATATGAGAATTCCATAAGCCCTGGACCTGTCGATTTTGGTCAAAAATGAAAATTTCAAAAGTGCCCCAATTTCTGCTTTAAACTTTAGGTACTATCCCAAAATGTATCACTAAGGTGACAGAAGTTGATTTCGAGCATCATTTTTGAACAGGAGCTTCAACCGTTTTGTGGCATATGAGAATTCCATAAGCCCTGGACCTGTCGATTTTGGTCAAAAATGAAAATTTCAAAAGTGCCCCAATTTCTGCTTTAAACTTTAGGTACTATCCCAAAATGTATCACTAAGGTGACAGAAGTTGATTTCGGAGCATCATTTTTGAACAGGAGCTTCAACCGTTTTGTGGCATATGAGAATTCCCTAAGCCCCAGAGCTGTCGATTTTGGTCAAAAATAAAAATTTCAAAAGTGCCCCAATTTCTGCTTTAAACTTTAGGTACTATCCCAAAATGTATCACTAAGGTGACAGAAGTTGATTTCGGAGCATCATTTTTGAACAGGAGCTTCAACCGTTTTGGGGAATATGAGAATTCCATAAGCCCCGGACCTGTCGATTTTGGTCAAAAATGAAAATTTCAAAAGTGCCCCAATTTCTGCTTTAAACTTTAGGTACTATCCCAAAATGTATCACTAAGGTGACAGAAGTTGATTTCGGAGCATCATTTTTGAACAGGAGCTTCAACCGTTTTGTGGCATATGAGAATTCCCTAAGCCCTGGACCTGTCGATTTTGGTCAAAAATGAAAATTTCAAAAGTGCCCCAATTTCTGCTTTAAACTTTAGGTACTATCCCAAAATGTATCACTAAGGTGACAGAAGTTGATTTCGGAGCATCATTTTTGAACAGGAGCTTCAACCGTTTTGTGGCATATGAGAATTCCCTAAGCCCCAGAGCTGTCGATTTTGGTCAAAAATAAAAATTTCAAAAGTGCCCCAATTTCTGCTTTAAACTTTAGGTACTATCCCAAAATGTATCACTAAGGTGACAGAAGTTGATTTCGGAGCATCATTTTTGAACAGGAGCTTCAACCGTTTTGGGGAATATGAGAATTCCATAAGCCCCGGACCTGTCGATTTTGGTCAAAAATGAAAATTTCAAAAGTGCCCCAATTTCTGCTTTAAACTTTAGGTACTATCCCAAAATGTATCACTAAGGTGACAGAAGTTGATTTCGGAGCATCATTTTTGAACAGGAGCTTCAACCGTTTTGTGGCATATGAGAATTCCCTAAGCCCCGGACCTGTCGATTTTGGTCAAAAATGAAAATTTCAAAAGTGCCCCAATTTCTGCTTTAAACTTTAGGTACTATCCCAAAATGTATCACTGAGGTGACAGAAGTTGATTTCGGAGCATCATTTTTGAACAGGAGCTTCAACCGTTTTGTGGCATATGAGAAATTCCCTAAGCAGCGGACCTTTCGATTTTGGTCAAAAATGAAAATTTCAAAAGTGCCCCAATGTCTGCTTTAAACTTTAGGTACTATCCCAAAATGTATTACTAAGGTGACAGAAGTTGATTTTGGAGCATCATTTTTGAACAGGAGCTTCAACCGTTTTGTGGCATATGAGAAATTCCCTAAGCCCCGGACCTGTCGATTTTGGTCAAAAATGAAAATTTCAAAAGTGCCCCAATTTCTGCTTTAAACTTTAGGTACTATCCCAAAATTTATCACTAAGGTGACAGAAGTTGATTTCGGAGCATCATTTTTTAACAGGAGCGTCAACCGTTTTGTGGCATATGAGAATTCCTTAAGCCCCGGACCTGTCGATTTTGGTCAAAAATGAAAATTTCAAAAGTGCCCCAATTTCTGCTTTAAACTTTAGGTACTATCCCAAAATGTATCACTAAGGTGACAGAAGTTGATTTCGGAGCATCATTTTTGAACAGGAGCTTCAACCGTTTTGTGGCATATGAGAAATTCCCTAAGCCCCGGACCTGTCGATTTTGGTCAAAAATGAAAATTTCAAAAGTGCCCCAATTTCTGCTTTAAACTTTAGGTACTATCCCAAAATGTATCACTAAGGTGACAGAAGTTGATTTCGGAGCATCATTTTTGAACAGGAGCTTCAACCGTTTTGTGGCATATGAGAATTCCATAAGCCCCGTACCTGTCGATTTTGGTCAAAAATGAAAATTTCAAAAGTGCCCCAATTTCTGCTTTAAACTTTAGGTACTATCCCAAAATGTATCACTAAGGTGACAGAAGTTGATTTCGGAGCATCATTTTTTAACAGGAGCTTCACCGTTTTGTGGCATATGAGAATTCCATAAGCCCTGACATGTCGATTTTGGTCAAAAAATGAAAATTTCAAAAGTGCCCCAATTTCTGCTTTAAACTTTAGGTACTATCCCAAAATGTATCACTAAGGTGACAGAAGTTGATTTCGGAGCATCATTTTTGAACAGGAGCTTCAACCGTTTTGTGGCATATGAGAAATTCCTAAGCCCCGGACCAGTCGATTTTGGTCAAAAATGAAAATTTCAAAGTGCCCCAATTTCTGCTTTAAACTTTAGGTACTATCCAAAATGTATCACTAAGGTGACAGAAGTTGATTTCGGAGCATCATTTTTGAACAGGGAGCTTCAAACCGTTTTGTGGCATATGAGAAATTCCCTAAGCCCCGGACCTGTCGATTTTGGTCAAAAATGAAAATTTCAAAAGTGCCCCAATTTCTGCTTTAAACTTTAGGTACTATCCCAAAATGTATCACTAAGGTGACAGAAGTTGATTTCGGGAGCCATCATTTTTGAACAGGAGCTTCAACCGTTTTGTGGCATTGAGAATTCCCTAAGCCCAGAGCTGTCGATTTTGGTCAAAAATAAAAATTTCAAAAGTGCCCCAATTTCTGCTTTAAACTTTAGGTACTATCCCGAAATGTATCACTAAGGTGACAGAAGTTGATTTCGGAGCATCATTTTTGAACAGGAGCTTCAACCGTTTTGGGGAATATGAGAATTCCATAAGCCCCGGACCTGTCGATTTTGGTCAAAAATGAAAATTTCAAAAGTGCCCCAATTTCTGCTTTAAACTTTAGGTACTATCCCAAAATGTATCACTAAGGTGACAGAAGTTGATTTCGGAGCATCATTTTTGAACAGGAGCTTCAACCGTTTTGTGGCATATGAGAATTCCCTAAGCTCCGGACCTGTCGATTTTGGTCAAAAATGAAAATTTCAAAAGTGCCCCAATTTCTGCTTTAAACTTTAGGTACTATCCCAAAATGTATCACTGAGGTGACAGAAGTTGATTTCGGAGCATCATTTTTGAACAGGAGCTTCAACCGTTTTGTGGCATATGAGAAATTCCCTAAGCAGCGGACCTGTCGATTTTGGTCAAAAAATGAAAATTTCAAAAGTGCCCCAATGTCTGCTTTAAACTTTAGGTACTATCCCAAAATGTATCACTAAGGTGACAGAAGTTGATTTTGGAGCATCATTTTTGAACAGGAGCTTCAACCGTTTTGTGGCATATGAGAAATTCCCTAAGCCCCGGACCTGTCGATTTTGGTCAAAAATGAAAATTTCAAAAGTGCCCCAATTTCTGCTTTAAACTTTAGGTACTATCCCAAAATTTATCACTAAGGTGACAGAAGTTGATTTCGGAGCATCATTTTTGAACAGGAGCTTCAACCGTTTTGTGGCATATGAGAATTCCTTAAGCCCCGGACCTGTCGATTTGGTCAAAAATGAAAATTTCAAAAGTGCCCCAATTTCTGCTTTAAACTTTAGGTACTATCCCAAAATGTATCACTAAGGTGACAGAAGTTGATTTCGGAGCATCATTTTTGAACAGGAGCTTCAACCGTTTTGTGGCATATGAGAAATTCCCTAAGCCCCCGGACCTGTCGATTTTGGTCAAAAATGAAAATTTCAAAAGTGCCCCAATTTCTGCTTTAAACTTTAGGTACTATCCCAAAATGTATCACTAAGGTGACAGAAGTTGATTTCGGAGCATCATTTTTGAACAGGAGCTTCAACCGTTTTGTGGGCATATGAGAATTCCATGAGCCCCCGTACCTGTCGATTTTGGTCAAAAATGAAAATTTCAAAAGTGCCCCAATTTCTGCTTTAAACTTTAGGTACTATCCCCAAAATGTATCACTAAGGTGACAGAAGTTGATTTCGGAGCATCATTTTTGAACAGGAAGCTTCAACCGTTTTGTGGCATATGAGAAATTCCCTAAGCCCCGGACCAGTCGATTTTGGTCAAAAATGAAAATTTCAAAAGTGCCCCAATTTCTGCTTTAAACTTTAGGTACTATCCCAAAATGTATCACTAAGGTGACAGAAGTTGATTTCGGAGCATCATTTTTGAACAGGAGCTTCAACCGTTTTGTGGCATATGAGAAATTCCCTAAGCCCCGGACCTGTCGATTTTGGTCAAAAATGAAAATTTCAAAAGTGCCCCAATTTCTGCTTTAAACTTTAGGTACTATCCCAAAATGTATCACTAAGGTGACAGAAGTTGATTTCGGAGCATCATTTTTGAACAGGAGCTTCAACCGTTTTGTGGCATATGAGAATTCCATAAGCCCCGGACCAGTCGATTTTGGTCAAAAATGAAAATTTCAAAAGTGCCCCAATTTCTGCTTTAAACTTTAGGTACTATCCCAAAATGTATCACTAAGGTGACAGAAGTTGATTTCGGAGCATCATTTTTGAACAGGAGCTTCAACCGTTTTGTGGCATATGAGAAATTCCCTAAGCCCCGGACCTGTCGATTTTGGTCAAAAATGAAAATTTCAAAAGTGCCCCAATTTCTGCTTTAAACTTTAGGTACTATCCCAAAATGTATCACTAAGGTGACAGAAGTTGATTTCGGAGCATCATTTTTGAACTGGAGCTTCAACCGTTTTGTGGCATATGAGAATTCCATAAGCCCCGGACCTGTCGATTTTGGTCAAAAATGAAAATTTCAAAAGTGCCCCAATTTCTGCTTTAAACTTTAGGTACTATCCCAAAATGTATCACTAAGGTGACAGAAGTTGATTTCGGAGCATCATTTTTGAACAGGAGCTTCAACCGTTTTGTGGCATATGAGAAATTCCCTAAGCCCCGGACCAGTCGATTTTGGTCAAAAATGAAAATTTCAAAAGTGCCCCAATTTCTGCTTTAAACTTTAGGTACTATCCCAAAATGTATCACTAAGGTGACAGAAGTTGATTTCGGAGCATCATTTTTGAACAGGAGCTTCAACCGTTTTGTGGCATATGAGAAATTCCCTAAGCCCCGGACCTGTCGATTTTGGTCAAAAATGAAAATTTCAAAAGTGCCCCAATTTCTGCTTTAAACTTTAGGTACTATCCCAAAATGTATCACTAAGGTGACAGAAGTTGATTTCGGAGCATCATTTTTGAACAGGAGCTTCAACCGTTTTGTGGCATATGAGAAATTCCCTAAGCCCCGGACCAGTCGATTTTGGT
The DNA here is from genome assembly GCF_028390025.1 of Pseudophryne corroboree. NCBI lineage: Eukaryota > Metazoa > Chordata > Amphibia > Anura > Myobatrachidae > Pseudophryne > Pseudophryne corroboree. The sequence continues at coordinate 32,698 of NW_026968487.1, read as the reverse complement.
CAAAAATGAAAATTTCAAAAGTGCCCCAATTTCTGCTTTAAACTTTAGGTACTATCCCAAAATGTATCACTAAGGTGACAGAAGTTGATTTCGGAGCATCATTTTTGAACAGGAGCTTCAACCGTTTTGTGGCATATGAGAAATTCCCTAAGCCCCGGACCTGTCGATTTTGGTCAAAAATGAAAATTTCAAAAGTGCCCCAATTTCTGCTTTAAACTTTAGGTACTATCCCAAAATGTATCACTAAGGTGACAGAAGTTGATTTCGGAGCATCATTTTTGAACAGGAGCTTCAACCGTTTTGTGGCATATGAGAAATTCCCTAAGCCCCGGACCAGTCGATTTTGGTCAAAAATGAAAATTTCAAAAGTGCCCCAATTTCTGCTTTAAACTTTAGGTACTATCCCAAAATGTATCACTAAGGTGACAGAAGTTGATTTCGGAGCATCATTTTTGAACAGGAGCTTCAACCGTTTTGTGGCATATGAGAAATTCCCTAAGCCCCGGACCTGTCGATTTTGGTCAAAAATGAAAATTTCAAAAGTGCCCCAATTTCTGCTTTAAACTTTAGGTACTATCCCAAAATGTATCACTAAGGTGACAGAAGTTGATTTCGGAGCATCATTTTTGAACAGGAGCTTCAATTTTTTGTGGCATATGAGAAATTCCCTAAGCCGCGGACCTGTCGATTTTGGTCAAAAATGAAAATTTCAAAAGTGCCCCAATTTCTGCTTTAAACTTTAGGTACTATCCCAAAATGTATCACTAAGGTGACAGAAGTTGATTTCGGAGCATCATTTTTGAACAGGAGCTTCAACCGTTTTGTGGCATATGAGAATTCCCTAAGCTCCGGACCTGTCGATTTTGGTCAAAAATGAAAATTTCAAAAGTGCCCCAATTTCTGCTTTAAACTTTAGGTACTATCCCAAAATGTATCACTGAGGTGACAGAAGTTGATTTCGGAGCATCATTTTTGAACAGGAGCTTCAACCGTTTTGTGGCATATGAGAAATTCCCTAAGCAGCGGACCTGTCGATTTTGGTCAAAAATGAAAATTTCAAAAGTGCCCCAATGTCTGCTTTAAACTTTAGGTACTATCCCAAAATGTATCACTAAGGTGACAGAAGTTGATTTTGGAGCATCATTTTTGAACAGGAGCTTCAACCGTTTTGTGGCATATGAGAAATTCCCTAAGCCCCGGACCTGTCGATTTTGGTCAAAAATGAAAATTTCAAAAGTGCCCCAATTTCTGCTTTAAACTTTAGGTACTATCCCAAAATTTATCACTAAGGTGACAGAAGTTGATTTCGGAGCATCATTTTTGAACAGGAGCTTCTACCGTTTTGTGGCATATGAGAATTCCTTAAGCCCCGGACCTGTCGATTTTGGTCAAAAATGAAAATTTCAAAAGTGCCCCAATTTCTGCTTTAAACTTTAGGTACTATCCCAAAATGTATCACTAAGGTGACAGAAGTTGATTTCGGAGCATCATTTTTGAACAGGAGCTTCAACCGTTTTGTGGCATATGAGAAATTCCCTAAGCCCCGGACCTGTCGATTTTGGTCAAAAATGAAAATTTCAAAAGTGCCCCAATTTCTGCTTTAAACTTTAGGTACTATCCCAAAATGTATCACTAAGGTGACAGAAGTTGATTTCGGAGCATCATTTTTGAACAGGAGCTTCAACCGTTTTGTGGCATATGAGAATTCCATAAGCCCCGTACCTGTCGATTTTGGTCAAAAATGAAAATTTCAAAAGTGCCCCAATTTCTGCTTTAAACTTTAGGTACTATCCCAAAATGTATCACTAAGGTGACAGAAGTTGATTTCGGAGCATCATTTTTGAACAGGAGCTTCAACCGTTTTGTGGCATATGAGAAATTCCCTAAGCCCCGGACCAGTCGATTTTGGTCAAAAATGAAAATTTCAAAAGTGCCCCAATTTCTGCTTTAAACTTTAGGTACTATCCCAAAATGTATCACTAAGGTGACAGAAGTTGATTTCGGAACATCATTTTTGAACAGGAGCTTCAACCATTTTGTGGCATATGAGAAATTCCCTAAGCCCCGGACCTGTCGATTTTGGTCAAAAATGAAAATTTCAAAAGTGCCCCAATTTCTGCTTTAAACTTTAGGTACTATCCCAAAATGTATCACTAAGGTGACAGAAGTTGATTTCGGAGCATCATTTTTGAACTGGAGCTTCAACCGTTTTGTGGCATATGAGAATTCCATAAGCCCCGGACCTGTCGATTTTGGTCAAAAATGAAAATTTCAAAAGTGCCCCAATTTCTGCTTTAAACTTTAGGTACTATCCCAAAATGTATCACTAAGGTGACAGAAGTTGATTTCGGAGCATCATTTTTGAACAGGAGCTTCAACCGTTTTGTGGCATATGAGAAATTCCCTAAGCCCCGGACCAGTCGATTTTGGTCAAAAATGAAAATTTCAAAAGTGCCCCAATTTCTGCTTTAAACTTTAGGTACTATCCCAAAATGTATCACTAAGGTGACAGAAGTTGATTTCGGAGCATCATTTTTGAACAGGAGCTTCAACCGTTTTGTGGCATATGAGAAATTCCCTAAGCCCCGGACCTGTCGATTTTGGTCAAAAATGAAAATTTCAAAAGTGCCCCAATTTCTGCTTTAAACTTTAGGTACTATCCCAAAATGTATCACTAAGGTGACAGAAGTTGATTTCGGAGCATCATTTTTGAACAGGAGCTTCAACCGTTTTGTGGCATATGAGAAATTCCCTAAGCCCCGGACCTGTCGATTTTGGTCAAAAATGAAAATTTCAAAAGTGCCCCAATTTCTGCTTTAAACTTTAGGTACTATCCCAAAATGTATCACTAAGGTGACAGAAGTTGATTTCGGAGCATCATTTTTGAACAGGAGCTTCAATTTTTTGTGGCATATGAGAAATTCCCTAAGCCGCGGACCTGTCGATTTTGGTCAAAAATGAAAATTTCAAAAGTGCCCCAATTTCTGCTTTAAACTTTAGGTACTATCCCAAAATGTATCACTAAGGTGACAGAAGTTGATTTCGGAGCATCATTTTTGAACAGGAGCTTCAACCGTTTTGTGGCATATGAGAATTCCTTAAGCCCCGGACCTGTCGATTTTGGTCAAAAATGAAAATTTCAAAAGTGCCCCAATGTCTGCTTTAAACTTTAGGTACTATCCCAAAATGTATCACTAAGGTGACAGAAGTTGATTTCGGAGCATCATTTTTGAACAGGAGCATCAACCGTTTTGTGGCATATGAGAAATTCCCTAAGCCCCGGACCTGTCGATTTTGGTCAAAAATGAAAATTTCAAAAGTGCCCCAATTTCTGCTTTAAACTTTAGGTACTATCCCAAAATGTATCACTAAGGTGACAGAAGTTGATTTCGGAGCATCATTTTTGAACAGGAGCTTCAATTTTTTGTGGCATATGAGAAATTCCCTAAGCCGCGGACCTGTCGATTTTGGTCAAAAATGAAAATTTCAAAAGTGCCCCAATTTCTGCTTTAAACTTTAGGTACTATCCCAAAATGTATCACTAAGGTGACAGAAGTTGATTTCGGAGCATCATTTTTGAACAGGAGCTTCAACCGTTTTGTGGCATATGAGAATTCCTTAAGCCCCGGACCTGTCGATTTTGGTCAAAAATGAAAATTTCAAAAGTGCCCCAATTTCTGCTTTAAACTTTAGGTACTATCCCAAAATGTATCACTAAGGTGACAGAAGTTGATTTCGGAGCATCATTTTTGAACAGGAGCTTCAACCGTTTTGTGGCATATGAGAATTCCCTAAGCCCCGGACCTGTCGATTTTGGTCAAAAATGAAAATTTCAAAAGTGCCCCAATTTCTGCTTTAAACTTTAGGTACTATCCCAAAATGTATCACTGAGGTGACAGAAGTTGATTTCGGAGCATCATTTTTTAACAGGAGCTTCAACCGTTTTGTGGCATATGAGAATTCCATAAGCCCCGGACCTGTCGATTTTGGTCAAAAATGAAAATTTCAAAAGTGCCCCAATTTCTGCTTTAAACTTTAGGTACTATCCCAAAATGTATCACTAAGGTGACAGAAGTTGATTTCGGAGCATCATTTTTGAACAGGAGCTTCAACCGTTTTGTGGCATATGAGAAATTTCCTAAGCCCCGGACCTGTCGATTTTGGTCAAAAATGAAAATTTCAAAAGTGCCCCAATTTCTGCTTAAAACTTTATGTACTATCCCAAAATGTATCACTAAGGTGACAGAAGTTGATTTCGGAGCATCATTTTTGAACAGGAGCTTCAATTTTTTGTGGCATATGAGAAATTCCCTAAGCAGCGGACCTGTCGATTTTGGTCAAAAATGAAAATTTCAAAAGTGCCCCAATGTCTGCTTTAAACTTTAGGTACTATCCCAAAATGTATCACTAAGGTGACAGAAGTTGATTTTGGAGCATCATTTTTGAACAGGAGCTTCAACCGTTTTGTGGCATATGAGAAATTCCCTAAGCCCCGGACCTGTCGATTTTGGTCAAAAATGAAAATTTCAAAAGTGCCCCAATTTCTGCTTTAAACTTTAGGTACTATCCCAAAATGTATCACTAAGGTGACAGAAGTTGATTTCGGAGCATCATTTTTGAACAGGAGCTTCAACCGTTTTGTGGCATATGAGAATTCCATAAGCCCCGTACCTATCGATTTTGGTCAAAAATGAAAATTTCAAAAGTGCCCCAATTTCTGCTTTAAACTTTAGGTACTATCCCAAAATGTATCACTAAGGTGACAGAAGTTGATTTCGGAGCATCATTTTTGAACAGGAGCTTCAACCGTTTTGTGGCATATGAGAAATTCCCTAAGCCCCGGACCAGTCGATTTTGGTCAAAAATGAAAATTTCAAAAGTGCCCCAATTTCTGCTTTAAACTTTAGGTACTATCCCAAAATGTATCACTAAGGTGACAGAAGTTGATTTCGGAGCATCATTTTTGAACAGGAGCTTCAACCGTTTTGTGGCATATGAGAATTCCATAAGCCCCGTACCTGTCGATTTTGGTCAAAAATGAAAATTTCAAAAGTGCCCCAATTTCTGCTTTAAACTTTAGGTACTATCCCAAAATGTATCACTAAGGTGACAGAAGTTGATTTCGGAGCATCATTTTTGAACAGGAGCTTCAACCGTTTTGTGGCATATGAGAAATTCCCTAAGCCCCGGACCTGTCGATTTTGGTCAAAAATGAAAATTTCAAAAGTGCCCCAATTTCTGCTTTAAACTTTAGGTACTATCCCAAAATGTATCACTAAGGTGACAGAAGTTGATTTCGGAGCATCATTTTTGAACAGGAGCTTCAACCGTTTTGTGGCATATGAGAATTCCATAAGCCCCGTACCTGTCGATTTTGGTCAAAAATGAAAATTTCAAAAGTGCCCCAATTTCTGCTTTAAACTTTAGGTACTATCCCAAAATGTATCACTAAGGTGACAGAAGTTGATTTCGGAGCATCATTTTTGAACAGGAGCTTCAACCGTTTTGTGGCATATGAGAAATTCCCTAAGCCCCGGACCAGTCGATTTTGGTCAAAAATGAAAATTTCAAAAGTGCCCCAATTTCTGCTTTAAACTTTAGGTACTATCCCAAAATGTATCACTAAGGTGACAGAAGTTGATTTCGGAGCATCATTTTTGAACAGGAGCTTCAACCATTTTGTGGCATATGAGAAATTCCCTAAGCCCCGGACCTGTCGATTTTGGTCAAAAATGAAAATTTCAAAAGTGCCCCAATTTCTGCTTTAAACTTTAGGTACTATCCCAAAATGTATCACTAAGGTGACAGAAGTTGATTTCGGAGCATCATTTTTGAACAGGAGCTTCAACCGTTTTGTGGCATATGAGAATTCCATAAGCCCCGGACCAGTCGATTTTGGTCAAAAATGAAAATTTCAAAAGTGCCCCAATTTCTGCTTTAAACTTTAGGTACTATCCCAAAATGTATCACTAAGGTGACAGAAGTTGATTTCGGAGCATCATTTTTGAACAGGAGCTTCAACCGTTTTGTGGCATATGAGAAATTCCCTAAGCCCCGGACCTGTCGATTTTGGTCAAAAATGAAAATTTCAAAAGTGCCCCAATTTCTGCTTTAAACTTTAGGTACTATCCCAAAATGTATCACTAAGGTGACAGAAGTTGATTTCGGAGCATCATTTTTGAACTGGAGCTTCAACCGTTTTGTGGCATATGAGAATTCCATAAGCCCCGGACCTGTCGATTTTGGTCAAAAATGAAAATTTCAAAAGTGCCCCAATTTCTGCTTTAAACTTTAGGTACTATCCCAAAATGTATCACTAAGGTGACAGAAGTTGATTTCGGAGCATCATTTTTGAACAGGAGCTTCAACCGTTTTGTGGCATATGAGAAATTCCCTAAGCCCCGGACCAGTCGATTTTGGTCAAAAATGAAAATTTCAAAAGTGCCCCAATTTCTGCTTTAAACTTTAGGTACTATCCCAAAATGTATCACTAAGGTGACAGAAGTTGATTTCGGAGCATCATTTTTGAACAGGAGCTTCAACCGTTTTGTGGCATATGAGAAATTCCCTAAGCCCCGGACCTGTCGATTTTGGTCAAAAATGAAAATTTCAAAAGTGCCCCAATTTCTGCTTTAAACTTTAGGTACTATCCCAAAATGTATCACTAAGGTGACAGAAGTTGATTTCGGAGCATCATTTTTGAACAGGAGCTTCAACCGTTTTGTGGCATATGAGAAATTCCCTAAGCCGCGGACCTGTCGATTTTGGTCAAAAATGAAAATTTCAAAAGTGCCCCAATTTCTGCTTTAAACTTTAGGTACTATCCCAAAATGTATCACTAAGGTGACAGAAGTTGATTTCGGAGCATCATTTTTGAACAGGAGCTTCAACCGTTTTGTGGCATATGAGAATTCCTTAAGCCCCGGACCTGTCGATTTTGGTCAAAAATGAAAATTTCAAAAGTGCCCCAATTTCTGCTTTAAACTTTAGGTACTATCCCAAAATGTATCACTAAGGTGACAGAAGTTGATTTCGGAGCATCATTTTTGAACAGGAGCTTCAACCGTTTTGTGGCATATGAGAATTCCCTAAGCCCCGGACCTGTCGATTTTGGTCAAAAATGAAAATTTCAAAAGTGCCCCAATTTCTGCTTTAAACTTTAGGTACTATCCCAAAATGTATCACTGAGGTGACAGAAGTTGATTTCGGAGCATCATTTTTTAACAGGAGCTTCAACCGTTTTGTGGCATATGAGAATTCCATAAGCCCCGGACCTGTCGATTTTGGTCAAAAATGAAAATTTCAAAAGTGCCCCAATTTCTGCTTTAAACTTTAGGTACTATCCCAAAATGTATCACTAAGGTGACAGAAGTTGATTTCGGAGCATCATTTTTGAACAGGAGCTTCAACCGTTTTGTGGCATATGAGAAATTTCCTAAGCCCCGGACCTGTCGATTTTGGTCAAAAATGAAAATTTCAAAAGTGCCCCAATTTCTGCTTAAAACTTTATGTACTATCCCAAAATGTATCACTAAGGTGACAGAAGTTGATTTCGGAGCATCATTTTTGAACAGGAGCTTCAATTTTTTGTGGCATATGAGAAATTCCCTAAGCAGCGGACCTGTCGATTTTGGTCAAAAATGAAAATTTCAAAAGTGCCCCAATGTCTGCTTTAAACTTTAGGTACTATCCCAAAATGTATCACTAAGGTGACAGAAGTTGATTTTGGAGCATCATTTTTGAACAGGAGCTTCAACCGTTTTGTGGCATATGAGAAATTCCCTAAGCCCCGGACCTGTCGATTTTGGTCAAAAATGAAAATTTCAAAAGTGCCCCAATTTCTGCTTTAAACTTTAGGTACTATCCCAAAATGTATCACTAAGGTGACAGAAGTTGATTTCGGAGCATCATTTTTGAACAGGAGCTTCAACCGTTTTGTGGCATATGAGAATTCCATAAGCCCCGTACCTGTCGATTTTGGTCAAAAATGAAAATTTCAAAAGTGCCCCAATTTCTGCTTTAAACTTTAGGTACTATCCCAAAATGTATCACTAAGGTGACAGAAGTTGATTTCGGAGCATCATTTTTGAACAGGAGCTTCAACCGTTTTGTGGCATATGAGAAATTCCCTAAGCCCCGGACCAGTCGATTTTGGTCAAAAATGAAAATTTCAAAAGTGCCCCAATTTCTGCTTTAAACTTTAGGTACTATCCCAAAATGTATCACTAAGGTGACAGAAGTTGATTTCGGAGCATCATTTTTGAACAGGAGCTTCAACCATTTTGTGGCATATGAGAAATTCCCTAAGCCCCGGACCTGTCGATTTTGGTCAAAAATGAAAATTTCAAAAGTGCCCCAATTTCTGCTTTAAACTTTAGGTACTATCCCAAAATGTATCACTAAGGTGACAGAAGTTGATTTCGGAGCATCATTTTTGAACAGGAGCTTCAACCGTTTTGTGGCATATGAGAATTCCATAAGCCCCGGACCAGTCGATTTTGGTCAAAAATGAAAATTTCAAAAGTGCCCCAATTTCTGCTTTAAACTTTAGGTACTATCCCAAAATGTATCACTAAGGTGACAGAAGTTGATTTCGGAGCATCATTTTTGAACAGGAGCTTCAAACGTTTTGTGGCATATGAGAAATTCCCTAAGCCCCGGACCTGTCGATTTTGGTCAAAAATGAAAATTTCAAAAGTGCCCCAATTTCTGCTTTAAACTTTAGGTACTATCCCAAAATGTATCACTAAGGTGACAGAAGTTGATTTCGGAGCATCATTTTTGAACTGGAGCTTCAACCGTTTTGTGGCATATGAGAATTCCATAAGCCCCGGACCTGTCGATTTTGGTCAAAAATGAAAATTTCAAAAGTGCCCCAATTTCTGCTTTAAACTTTAGGTACTATCCCAAAATGTATCACTAAGGTGACAGAAGTTGATTTCGGAGCATCATTTTTGAACAGGAGCTTCAACCGTTTTGTGGCATATGAGAAATTCCCTAAGCCCCGGACCAGTCGATTTTGGTCAAAAATGAAAATTTCAAAAGTGCCCCAATTTCTGCTTTAAACTTTAGGTACTATCCCAAAATGTATCACTAAGGTGACAGAAGTTGATTTCGGAGCATCATTTTTGAACAGGAGCTTCAACCGTTTTGTGGCATATGAGAAATTCCCTAAGCCCCGGACCTGTCGATTTTGGTCAAAAATGAAAATTTCAAAAGTGCCCCAATTTCTGCTTTAAACTTTAGGTACTATCCCAAAATGTATCACTAAGGTGACAGAAGTTGATTTCGGAGCATCATTTTTGAACAGGAGCTTCAACCGTTTTGTGGCATATGAGAAATTCCCTAAGCCCCGGACCTGTCGATTTTGGTCAAAAATGAAAATTTCAAAAGTGCCCCAATTTCTGCTTTAAACTTTAGGTACTATCCCAAAATGTATCACTAAGGTGACAGAAGTTGATTTCGGAGCATCATTTTTGAACAGGAGCTTCAATTTTTTGTGGCATATGAGAAATTCCCTAAGCCGCGGACCTGTCGATTTTGGTCAAAAATGAAAATTTCAAAAGTGCCCCAATTTCTGCTTTAAACTTTAGGTACTATCCCAAAATGTATCACTAAGGTGACAGAAGTTGATTTCGGAGCATCATTTTTGAACAGGAGCTTCAACCGTTTTGTGGCATATGAGAATTCCTTAAGCCCCGGACCTGTCGATTTTGGTCAAAAATGAAAATTTCAAAAGTGCCCCAATGTCTGCTTTAAACTTTAGGTACTATCCCAAAATGTATCACTAAGGTGACAGAAGTTGATTTCGGAGCATCATTTTTGAACAGGAGCATCAACCGTTTTGTGGCATATGAGAAATTCCCTAAGCCCCGGACCTGTCGATTTTGGTCAAAAATGAAAATTTCAAAAGTGCCCCAATTTCTGCTTTAAACTTTAGGTACTATCCCAAAATGTATCACTAAGGTGACAGAAGTTGATTTCGGAGCATCATTTTTGAACAGGAGCTTCAATTTTTTGTGGCATATGAGAAATTCCCTAAGCCGCGGACCTGTCGATTTTGGTCAAAAATGAAAATTTCAAAAGTGCCCCAATTTCTGCTTTAAACTTTAGGTACTATCCCAAAATGTATCACTAAGGTGACAGAAGTTGATTTCGGAGCATCATTTTTGAACAGGAGCTTCAACCGTTTTGTGGCATATGAGAATTCCTTAAGCCCCGGACCTGTCGATTTTGGTCAAAAATGAAAATTTCAAAAGTGCCCCAATTTCTGCTTTAAACTTTAGGTACTATCCCAAAATGTATCACTAAGGTGACAGAAGTTGATTTCGGAGCATCATTTTTGAACAGGAGCTTCAACCGTTTTGTGGCATATGAGAATTCCCTAAGCCCCGGACCTGTCGATTTTGGTCAAAAATGAAAATTTCAAAAGTGCCCCAATTTCTGCTTTAAACTTTAGGTACTATCCCAAAATGTATCACTGAGGTGACAGAAGTTGATTTCGGAGCATCATTTTTTAACAGGAGCTTCAACCGTTTTGTGGCATATGAGAATTCCATAAGCCCCGGACCTGTCGATTTTGGTCAAAAATGAAAATTTCAAAAGTGCCCCAATTTCTGCTTTAAACTTTAGGTACTATCCCAAAATGTATCACTAAGGTGACAGAAGTTGATTTCGGAGCATCATTTTTGAACAGGAGCTTCAACCGTTTTGTGGCATATGAGAAATTTCCTAAGCCCCGGACCTGTCGATTTTGGTCAAAAATGAAAATTTCAAAAGTGCCCCAATTTCTGCTTAAAACTTTATGTACTATCCCAAAATGTATCACTAAGGTGACAGAAGTTGATTTCGGAGCATCATTTTTGAACAGGAGCTTCAATTTTTTGTGGCATATGAGAAATTCCCTAAGCAGCGGACCTGTCGATTTTGGTCAAGAATGAAAATTTCAAAAGTGCCCCAATGTCTGCTTTAAACTTTAGGTACTATCCCAAAATGTATCACTAAGGTGACAGAAGTTGATTTTGGAGCATCATTTTTGAACAGGAGCTTCAACCGTTTTGTGGCATATGAGAAATTCCCTAAGCCCCGGACCTGTCGATTTTGGTCAAAAATGAAAATTTCAAAAATGCCCCAATTTCTGCTTTAAACTTTAGGTACTATCCCAAAATTTATCACTAAGGTGACAGAAGTTGATTTCGGAGCATCATTTTTGAACAGGAGCTTCAACCGTTTTGTGGCATATGAGAATTCCATAAGCTCCGGACCTGTCGATTTTGGTCAAAAATGAAAATTTCAAAAGTGCCCCAATTTCTGCTTTAAACTTTAGGTACTATCCCAAAATGTATCACTGAGGTGACAGAAGTTGATTTCGGAGCATCATTTTTGAACAGGAGCTTCAACCGTTTTGTGGCATATGAGAATTCCATAAGCCCTGGACCTGTCGATTTTGGTCAAAAATGAAAATTTCAAAAGTGCCCCAATTTCTGCTTTAAACTTTAGGTACTATCCCAAAATGTATCACTAAGGTGACAGAAGTTGATTTCGGAGCATCATTTTTGAACAGGAGCTTCAACCGTTTTGTGGCATATGAGAATTCCTTAAGCCCCGGACCTGTCGATTTTGGTCAAAAATGAAAATTTCAAAAGTGCCCCAATTTCTGCTTTAAACTTTAGGTACTATCCCAAAATGTATCACTAAGGTGACAGAAGTTGATTTCGGAGCATCATTTTTGAACAGGAGCTTCAACCGTTTTGTGGCATATGAGAATTCCTTAAGCCCCGGACCTGTCGATTTTGGTCAAAAATGAAAATTTCAAAAGTGCCCCAATTTCTGCTTTAAACTTTAGGTACTATTCCAAAATGTATCACTAAGGTGACAGAAGTTGATTTCGGAGCATCATTTTTGAACAGGAGCTTCAACCGTTTTGTGGCATATGAGAATTCCATAAGCCCCGTACCTGTCGATTTTGGTCAAAAATGAAAATTTCAAAAGTGCCCCAATTTCTGCTTTAAACTTTAGGTACTATCCCAAAATGTATCACTAAGGTGACAGAAGTTGATTTCGGAGCATCATTTTTGAACAGGAGCTTCAACCGTTTTGTGGCATATGAGAAATTCCCTAAGCCCCGGACCTGTCGATTTTGGTCAAAAATGAAAATTTCAAAAGTGCCCCAATTTCTGCTTTAAACTTTAGGTACTATCCCAAAATGTATCACTAAGGTGACAGAAGTTGATTTCGGAGCATCATTTTTGAACAGGAGCTTCAACCGTTTTGTGGCATATGAGAATTCCATAAGCCCCGTACCTGTCGATTTTGGTCAAAAATGAAAATTTCAAAAGTGCCCCAATTTCTGCTTTAAACTTTAGGTACTATCCCAAAATGTATCACTAAGGTGACAGAAGTTGATTTCGGAGCATCATTTTTGAACAGGAGCTTCAACCGTTTTGTGGCATATGAGAATTCCATAAGCCCCGTACCTGTCGATTTTGGTCAAAAATGAAAATTTCAAAAGTGCCCCAATTTCTGCTTTAAACTTTAGGTACTATCCCAAAATGTATCACTAAGGTGACAGAAGTTGATTTCGGAGCATCATTTTTGAACAGGAGCTTCAACCGTTTTGTGGCATATGAGAATTCCCTAAGCCCCGGAGCTGTCGATTTTGGTCAAAAATGAAAATTTCAAAAGTGCCCCAATTTCTGCTTTAAACTTTAGGTACTATCCCAAAATGTATCACTAAGGTGACAGAAGTTGATTTCGGAGCATCATTTTTGAACAGGAGCTTCAACCGTTTTGGGGAATATGAGAATTCCATAAGCCCCGGACCTGTCGATTTTGGTCAAAAATGAAAATTTCAAAAGTGCCCCAATTTCTGCTTTAAACTTTAGGTACTATCCCAAAATGTATCACTGAGGTGACAGAAGTTGATTTCGGAGCATCATTTTTGAACAGGAGCTTCAACAGTTTTGTGGCATATGAGAATTCCCTAAGCCCCGGACCTGTCGATTTTGGTCAAAAATGAAAATTTCAAAAGTGCCCCAATTTCTGCTTTAAACTTTAGGTACTATCCCAAAATGTATCACTAAGGTGACAGAAGTTGATTTCGGAGCATCATTTTTGAACAGGAGCTTCAACCGTTTTGTGGCATATGAGAAATTCCCTAAGCAGCGGACCTGTCGATTTTGGTCAAAAATGAAAATTTTAAAAGTGCCCCAATGTCTGCTTTAAACTTTAGGTACTATCCCAAAATGTATCACTAAGGTGACAGAAGTTGATTTTGGAGCATCATTTTTGAACAGGAGCTTCAACCGTTTTGTGGCATATGAGAAATTCCCTAAGCCCCGGACCTGTCGATTTTGGTCAAAAATGAAAATTTCAAAAGTGCCCCAATTTCTGCTTTAAACTTTAGGTACTATCCCAAAATTTATCACTAAGGTGACAGAAGTTGATTTCGGAGCATCATTTTTGAACAGGAGCTTCAACCGTTTTGTGGCATATGAGAATTCCTTAAGCCCCGGACCTGTCGATTTTGGTCAAAAATGAAAATTTCAAAAGTGCCCCAATTTCTGCTTTAAACTTTAGGTACTATCCCAAAATGTATCACTAAGGTGACAGAAGTTGATTTCGGAGCATCATTTTTGAACAGGAGCTTCAATTTTTTGTGGCATATGAGAAATTCCCTAAGCCGCGGACCTGTCGATTTTGGTCAAAAATGAAAATTTCAAAAGTGCCCCAATTTCTGCTTTAAACTTTAGGTACTATCCCAAAATGTATCACTAAGGTGACAGAAGTTGATTTCAGAGCATCATTTTTGAACAGGAGCTTCAACCGTTTTGTGGCATATGAGAAATTCCCTAAGCCCCGGACCTGTCGATTTTGGTCAAAAATGAAAATTTCAAAAGTGCCCCAATTTCTGCTTTAAACTTTAGGTACTATCCCAAAATGTATCACTAAGGTGACAGAAGTTGATTTCGGAGCATCATTTTTGAACAGGAGCTTCAACCGTTTTGTGGCATATGAGAATTCCATAAGCCCCGTACCTGTCGATTTTGGTCAAAAATGAAAATTTCAAAAGTGCCCCAATTTCTGCTTTAAACTTTAGGTACTATCCCAAAATGTATCACTAAGGTGACAGAAGTTGATTTCGGAGCATCATTTTTGAACAGGAGCTTCAACCGTTTTGTGGCATATGAGAATTCCATAAGCCCTGGACCTGTCGATTTTGGTCAAAAATGAAAATTTCAAAAGTGCCCCAATTTCTGCTTTAAACTTTAGGTACTATCCCAAAATGTATCACTAAGGTGACAGAAGTTGATTTCGGAGCATCATTTTTGAACAGGAGCTTCAACCGTTTTGTGGCATATGAGAAATTCCCTAAGCCGCGGACCTGTCGATTTTGGTCAAAAATGAAAATTTCAAAAGTGCCCCAATTTCTGCTTTAAACTTTAGGTACTATCCCAAAATGTATCACTAAGGTGACAGAAGTTGATTTCAGAGCATCATTTTTGAACAGGAGCTTCAACCGTTTTGTGGCATATGAGAAATTCCCTAAGCCCCGGACTTGTCGATTTTGGTCAAAAATGAAAATTTCAAAAGTGCCCCAATTTCTGCTTTAAACTTTAGGTACTATCCCAAAATGTATCACTAAGGTGACAGAAGTTGATTTCGGAGCATCATTTTTGAACAGGAGCTTCAACCGTTTTGTGGCATATGAGAATTCCATAAGCCCCGTACCTGTCGATTTTGGTCAAAAATGAAAATTTCAAAAGTGCCCCAATTTCTGCTTTAAACTTTAGGTACTATCCCAAAATGTATCACTAAGGTGACAGAAGTTGATTTCGGAGCATCATTTTTGAACAGGAGCTTCAACCGTTTTGTGGCATATGAGAATTCCATAAGCCCTGGACCTGTCGATTTTGGTCAAAAATGAAAATTTCAAAAGTGCCCCAATTTCTGCTTTAAACTTTAGGTACTATCCCAAAATGTATCACTAAGGTGACAGAAGTTGATTTCGGAGCATCATTTTTGAACAGGAGCTTCAACCGTTTTGTGGCATATGAGAATTCCATAAGCCCCGGACCTGTCGATTTTGGTCAAAAATGAAAATTTCAAAAGTGCCCCAATTTCTGCTTTAAACTTTAGGTACTATCCCAAAATGTATCACTAAGGTGACAGAAGTTGATTTCGGAGCATCATTTTTGAACAGGAGCTTCAACCGTTTTGTGGCATATGAGAATTCCCTAAGCCCCGGAGCTGTCGATTTTGGTCAAAAATGAAAATTTCAAAAGTGCCCCAATTTCTGCTTTAAACTTTAGGTACTATCCCAAAATGTATCACTAAGGTGACAGAAGTTGATTTCGGAGCATCATTTTTGAACAGGAGCTTCAACCGTTTTGGGGAATATGAGAATTCCATAAGCCCCGGACCTGTCGATTTTGGTCAAAAATGAAAATTTCAAAAGTGCCCCAATTTCTGCTTTAAACTTTAGGTACTATCCCAAAATGTATCACTAAGGTGACAGAAGTTGATTTCGGAGCATCATTTTTGAACAGGAGCTTCAACCGTTTTGTGGCATATGAGAATTCCCTAAGCCCCGATCCTGTCGATTTTGGTCAAAAATGAAAATTTCAAAAGTGCCCCAATTTCTGCTTTAAACTTTAGGTACTATCCCAAAATGTATCACTAAGGTGACAGAAGTTGATTTCGGAGCATCATTTTTGAACTGGAGCTTCAACCGTTTTGTGGCATATGAGAATTCCCTAAGCCCCGGACCTGTCGATTTTGGTCAAAAATGAAAATTTCAAAAGTGCCCCAATTTCTGCTTTAAACTTTAGGTACTATCCCAAAATGTATCACTAAGGTGACAGAAGTTGATTTTGGAGCATCATTTTTGAACAGGAGCTTCAACCGTTTTGTGGCATATGAGAAATTCCCTAAGCCCTGGACCTGTCGATTTTGGTCAAAAATGAAAATTTCAAAAGTGCCCCAATTTCTGCTTTAAACTTTAGGTACTATCCCAAAATGTATCACTAAGGTGACAGAAGTTGATTTCGGAGCATCATTTTTGAACAGGAGCTTCAACCGTTTTGTGGCATATGAGAATTCCTTAAGCCCCGGACCTGTCGATTTTGGTCAAAAATGAAAATTTCAAAAGTGCCCCAATTTCTGCTTTAAACTTTAGGTACTATCCCAAAATGTATCACTAAGGTGACAGAAGTTGATTTCGGAGCATCATTTTTGAACAGGAGCTTCAATTTTTTGTGGCATATGAGAAATTCCCTAAGCCGCGGACCTGTCGATTTTGGTCAAAAATGAAAATTTCAAAAGTGCCCCAATTTCTGCTTTAAACTTTAGGTACTATCCCAAAATGTATCACTAAGGTGACAGAAGTTGATTTCGGAGCATCATTTTTGAACAGGAGCTTCAACCGTTATGTGGCATATGAGAATTCCTTAAGCCCCGGACCTGTCGATTTTGGTCAAAAATGAAAATTTCAAAAGTGCCCCAATTTCTGCTTAAAACTTTATGTACTATCCCAAAATGTATCACTAAGGTGACAGAAGTTGATTTCGGAGCATCATTTTTGAACAGGAGCTTCAACCGTTTTGTGGCATATGAGAATTCCCTAAGCCCCGGACCTGTCGATTTTGGTCAAAAATGAAAATTTCAAAAGTGCCCCAATTTCTGCTTTAAACTTTAGGTACTATCCCAAAATGTATCACTGAGGTGACAGAAGTTGATTTCGGAGCATCATTTTTGAACAGGAGCTTCAACCGTTTTGTGGCATATGAGAATTCCATAAGCCCCGGACCTGTCGATTTTGGTCAAAAATGAAAATTTCAAAAGTGCCCCAATTTCTGCTTTAAACTTTAGGTACTATCCCAAAATGTATCACTGAGGTGACAGAAGTTGATTTCGGAGCATCATTTTTGAACAGGAGCTTCAACCGTTTTGTGGCATATGAGAATTCCATAAGCCCCGTACCTGTCGATTTTGGTCAAAAATGAAAATTTCAAAAGTGCCCCAATTTCTGCTTTAAACTTTAGGTACTATCCCAAAATGTATCACTAAGGTGACAGAAGTTGATTTCGGAGCATCATTTTTGAACAGGAGCTTCAACCGTTTTGTGGCATATGAGAAATTCCCTAAGCCCCGGACCTGTCGATTTTGGTCAAAAATGAAAATTTCAAAAGTGCCCCAATTTCTGCTTTAAACTTTAGGTACTATCCCAAAATGTATCACTAAGGTGACAGAAGTTGATTTCGGAGCATCATTTTTGAACAGGAGCTTCAACCGTTTTGTGGCATATGAGAATTCCATAAGCCCCGTACCTGTCGATTTTGGTCAAAAATGAAAATTTCAAAAGTGCCCCAATTTCTGCTTTAAACTTTAGGTACTATCCCAAAATGTATCACTAAGGTGACAGAAGTTGATTTCGGAGCATCATTTTTGAACAGGAGCTTCAACCGTTTTGTGGCATATGAGAAATTCCCTAAGCCCCGGACCTGTCGATTTTGGTCAAAAATGAAAATTTCAAAAGTGCCCCAATTTCTGCTTTAAACTTTAGGTACTATCCCAAAATGTATCACTAAGGTGACAGAAGTTGATTTCGGAGCATCATTTTTGAACAGGAGCTTCAACCGTTTTGTGGCATATGAGAATTCCATAAGCCCCGTACCTGTCGATTTTGGTCAGAAATGAAAATTTCAAAAGTGCCCCAATTTCTGCTTTAAACTTTAGGTACTATTCCAAAATGTATCACTAAGGTGACAGAAGTTGATTTCGGAGCATCATTTTTGAACAGGAGCTTCAACCGTTTTGTGGCATATGAGAATTCCATAAGCCCCGTACCTGTCGATTTTGGTCAAAAATGAAAATTTCAAAAGTGCCCCAATTTCTGCTTTAAACTTTAGGTACTATCCCAAAATGTATCACTAAGGTGACAGAAGTTGATTTCGGAGCATCATTTTTGAACAGGAGCTTCAACCGTTTTGTGGCATATGAGAATTCCCTAAGCCCCGGAGCTGTCGATTTTGGTCAAAAATGAAAATTTCAAAAGTGCCCCAATTTCTGCTTTAAACTTTAGGTACTATCCCAAAATGTATCACTAAGGTGACAGAAGTTGATTTCGGAGCATCATTTTTGAACAGGAGCTTCAACCGTTTTGGGGAATATGAGAATTCCATAAGCCCCGGACCTGTCGATTTTGGTCAAAAATGAAAATTTCAAAAGTGCCCCAATTTCTGCTTTAAACTTTAGGTACTATCCCAAAATGTATCACTAAGGTGACAGAAGTTGATTTCGGAGCATCATTTTTGAACAGGAGCTTCAACCGTTTTGTGGCATATGAGAAATTCCCTAAGCCCCGGACCTGTCGATTTTGGTCAAAAATGAAAATTTCAAAAGTGCCCCAATTTCTGCTTTAAACTTTAGGTACTATCCCAAAATTTATCACTAAGGTGACAGAAGTTGATTTCGGAGCATCATTTTTGAACAGGAGCTTCAACCGTTTTGTGGCATATGAGAATTCCTTAAGCCCCGGACCTGTCGATTTTGGTCAAAAATGAAAATTTCAAAAGTGCCCCAATTGCTGCTTTAAACTTTAGGTACTATCCCAAAATGTATCACTAAGGTGACAGAAGTTGATTTCGGAGCATCATTTTTGAACAGGAGCTTCAATTTTTTGTGGCATATGAGAAATTCCCTAAGCCGCGGACCTGTCGATTTTGGTCAAAAATGAAAATTTCAAAAGTGCCCCAATTTCTGCTTTAAACTTTAGGTACTATCCCAAAATGTATCACTAAGGTGACAGAAGTTGATTTCGGAGCATCATTTTTGAACAGGAGCTTCAACCGTTTTGTGGCATATGAGAATTCCATAAGCCCTGGACCTGTCGATTTTGGTCAAAAATGAAAATTTCAAAAGTGCCCCAATTTCTGCTTTAAACTTTAGGTACTATCCCAAAATGTATCACTAAGGTGACAGAAGTTGATTTCGGAGCATCATTTTTGAACAGGAGCTTCAACCGTTTTGTGGCATATGAGAATTCCCTAAGCCCCGGAGCTGTCGATTTTGGTCAAAAATGAAAATTTCAAAAGTGCCCCAATTTCTGCTTTAAACTTTAGGTACTATCCCAAAATGTATCACTAAGGTGACAGAAGTTGATTTCGGAGCATCATTTTTGAACAGGAGCTTCAACCGTTTTGTGGCATATGAGAATTCCCTAAGCCCCGATCCTGTCGATTTTGGTCAAAAATGAAAATTTCAAAAGTGCCCCAATTTCTGCTTTAAACTTTAGGTACTATCCCAAAATGTATCACTAAGGTGACAGAAGTTGATTTCGGAGCATCATTTTTGAACAGGAGCTTCAACCGTTTTGTGGCATATGAGAATTCCCTAAGCCCCGGAGCTGTCGATTTTGGTCAAAAATGAAAATTTCAAAAGTGCCCCAATTTCTGCTTTAAACTTTAGGTACTATCCCAAAATGTATCACTAAGGTGACAGAAGTTGATTTTGGAGCATCATTTTTGAACAGGAGCTTCAACCGTTTTGTGGCATATGAGAAATTCCCTAAGCCCCGGACCTGTCGATTTTGGTCAAAAATGAAAATTTCAAAAGTGCCCCAATTTCTGCTTTAAACTTTAGGTACTATCCCAAAATGTATCACTGAGGTGACAGAAGTTGATTTCGGAGCATCATTTTTGAACAGGAGCTTCAACCGTTTTGTGGCATATGAGAATTCCATAAGCCCTGGACCTGTCGATTTTGGTCAAAAATGAAAATTTCAAAAGTGCCCCAATTTCTGCTTTAAACTTTAGGTACTATCCCAAAATGTATCACTAAGGTGACAGAAGTTGATTTCGGAGCATCATTTTTGAACAGGAGCTTCAACCGTTTTGTGGCATATGAGAATTCCTTAAGCCCCGGACCTGTCGATTTTGGTCAAAAATGAAAATTTCAAAAGTGCCCCAATTTCTGCTTTAAACTTTAGGTACTATCCCAAAATGTATCACTAAGGTGACAGAAGTTGATTTCGGAGCATCATTTTTGAACAGGAGCTTCAATTTTTTGTGGCATATGAGAAATTCCCTAAGCCGCGGACCTGTCGATTTTGGTCAAAAATGAAAATTTCAAAAGTGCCCCAATTTCTGCTTTAAACTTTAGGTACTATCCCAAAATGTATCACTAAGGTGACAGAAGTTGATTTCGGAGCATCATTTTTGAACAGGAGCTTCAACCGTTATGTGGCATATGAGAATTCCTTAAGCCCCGGACCTGTCGATTTTGGTCAAAAATGAAAATTTCAAAAGTGCCCCAATTTCTGCTTAAAACTTTATGTACTATCCCAAAATGTATCACTAAGGTGACAGAAGTTGATTTCGGAGCATCATTTTTGAACAGGAGCTTCAACCGTTTTGTGGCATATGAGAATTCCCTAAGCCCCGGACCTGTCGATTTTGGTCAAAAATGAAAATTTCAAAAGTGCCCCAATTTCTGCTTTAAACTTTAGGTACTATCCCCAAATGTATCACTAAGGTGACAGAAGTTGATTTCGGAGCATCATTTTTGAACAGGAGCTTCAACCGTTTTGGGGCATATGAGAATTCCATAAGCCCCGGACCTGTCGATTTTGGTAAAAAATTAAAATTTCAAAAGTGCCCCAATTTCTGCTTTAAACTTTATGTACTATCCCAAAATGTATCACTAAGGTGACAGAAGTTGATTTCGGAGCATCATTTTTGAACAGGAGCTTCAATTTTTTGTGGCATATGAGAAATTCCCTAAGCAGCGGACCTGTCGATTTTGGTCAAAAATGAAAATTTCAAATGTGCCCCAATGTCTGCTTTAAACTTTAGGTACTATCCCAAAATGTATCACTAAGGTGACAGAAGTTGATTTTGGAGCATCATTTTTGAACAGGAGCTTCAACCGTTTTGTGGCATATGAGAAATTCCCTAAGCTCCGGACCTGTCGATTTTGGTCAAAAATGAAAATTTCAAAAGTGCCCCAATTTCTGCTTTAAACTTTAGGTACTATCCCAAAATGTATCACTAAGGTGACAGAAGTTGATTTCGGAGCATCATTTTTGAACAGGAGCTTCAACCGTTTTGTAGCATATGAGAATTCCATAAGCTCCGGACCTGTCGATTTTGGTCAAAAATGAAAATTTCAAAAGTGCCCCAATTTCTGCTTTAAACTTTAGGTACTATCCCAAAATGTATCACTGAGGTGACAGAAGTTGATTTCGGAGCATCATTTTTGAACAGGAGCTTCAACCGTTTTGTGGCATATGAGAATTCCATAAGCCCTGGACCTGTCGATTTTGGTCAAAAATGAAAATTTCAAAAGTGCCCCAATTTCTGCTTTAAACTTTAGGTACTATCCCAAAATGTATCACTAAGGTGACAGAAGTTGATTTCGGAGCATCATTTTTGAACAGGAGCTTCAACCGTTTTGTGGCATATGAGAATTCCTTAAGCCCCGGACCTGTCGATTTTGGTCAAAAATGAAAATTTCAAAAGTGCCCCAATTTCTGCTTTAAACTTTAGGTACTATCCCAAAATGTATCACTAAGGTGACAGAAGTTGATTTCGGAGCATCATTTTTGAACAGGAGCTTCAATTTTTTGTGGCATATGAGAAATTCCCTAAGCCGCGGACCTGTCGATTTTGGTCAAAAATGAAAATTTCAAAAGTGCCCCAATTTCTGCTTTAAACTTTAGGTACTATCCCAAAATGTATCACTAAGGTGACAGAAGTTGATTTCGGAGCATCATTTTTGAACAGGAGCTTCAACCGTTATGTGGCATATGAGAATTCCTTAAGCCCCGGACCTGTCGATTTTGGTCAAAAATGAAAATTTCAAAAGTGCCCCAATTTCTGCTTAAAACTTTATGTACTATCCCAAAATGTATCACTAAGGTGACAGAAGTTGATTTCGGAGCATCATTTTTGAACAGGAGCTTCAACCGTTTTGTGGCATATGAGAATTCCCTAAGCCCCGGACCTGTCGATTTTGGTCAAAAATGAAAATTTCAAAAGTGCCCCAATTTCTGCTTTAAACTTTAGGTACTATCCCCAAATGTATCACTAAGGTGACAGAAGTTGATTTCGGAGCATCATTTTTGAACAGGAGCTTCAACCGTTTTGGGGCATATGAGAATTCCATAAGCCCCGGACCTGTCGATTTTGGTAAAAAATTAAAATTTCAAAAGTGCCCCAATTTCTGCTTTAAACTTTATGTACTATCCCAAAATGTATCACTAAGGTGACAGAAGTTGATTTCGGAGCATCATTTTTGAACAGGAGCTTCAATTTTTTGTGGCATATGAGAAATTCCCTAAGCAGCGGACCTGTCGATTTTGGTCAAAAATGAAAATTTCAAATGTGCCCCAATGTCTGCTTTAAACTTTAGGTACTATCCCAAAATGTATCACTAAGGTGACAGAAGTTGATTTTGGAGCATCATTTTTGAACAGGAGCTTCAACCGTTTTGTGGCATATGAGAAATTCCCTAAGCTCCGGACCTGTCGATTTTGGTCAAAAATGAAAATTTCAAAAGTGCCCCAATTTCTGCTTTAAACTTTAGGTACTATCCCAAAATGTATCACTAAGGTGACAGAAGTTGATTTCGGAGCATCATTTTTGAACAGGAGCTTCAACCGTTTTGTAGCATATGAGAATTCCATAAGCTCCGGACCTGTCGATTTTGGTCAAAAATGAAAATTTCAAAAGTGCCCCAATTTCTGCTTTAAACTTTAGGTACTATCCCAAAATGTATCACTGAGGTGACAGAAGTTGATTTCGGAGCATCATTTTTGAACAGGAGCTTCAACCGTTTTGTGGCATATGAGAATTCCATAAGCCCTGGACCTGTCGATTTTGGTCAAAAATGAAAATTTCAAAAGTGCCCCAATTTCTGCTTTAAACTTTAGGTACTATCCCAAAATGTATCACTAAGGTGACAGAAGTTGATTTCGGAGCATCATTTTTGAACAGGAGCTTCAATTTTTTGTGGCATATGAGAAATTCCCTAAGCCGCGGACCTGTCGATTTTGGTCAAAAATTAAAATTTCAAAAGTGCCCCAATGTCTGCTTTAAACTTTAGGTACTATCCCAAAATGTATCACTAAGGTGACAGAAGTTGATTTCGGAGCATCATTTTTGAACAGGAGCTTCAACCGTTTTGGGGCATATGAGAATTCCATAAGCCCCGGACCTGTTGATTTTGGTCAAAAATGAAAATTTCAAAAGTGCCCCAATTTCTGCTTTAAACTTTAGGTACTATCCCAAAATGTATCACTAAGGTGACAGAAGTTGATTTCGGAGCATCATTTTTGAACAGGAGCTTCAACCGTTTTGTGGCATATGAGAATTCCCTAAGCCCCGGACCTGTCGATTTTGGTCAAAAATGAAAATTTCAAAAGTGCCCCAATTTCTGCTTTAAACTTTAGGTACTATCCCAAAATGTATCACTGAGGTGACAGAAGTTGATTTCGGAGCATCATTTTTGAACAGGAGCTTCAACCGTTTTGTGGCATATGAGAATTCCATAAGCCCCGGACCTGTCGATTTTGGTCAAAAATGAAAATTTCAAAAGTGCCCCAATTTCTGCTTTAAACTTTAGGTACTATCCCAAAATTTATCACTAAGGTGACAGAAGTTGATTTCAGAGCATCATTTTTGAACAGGAGCTTCAACCGTTTTGTGGCATATGAGAATTCTATAAGCTCCGGACCTGTCGATTTTAGTCAAAAATGAAAATTTCAAACGTGCCCCAATTTCTGCTTTAAACTTTAGGTACTATCCCAAAATGTATCACTGAGGTGACAGAAGTTGATTTCGGAGCATCATTTTTGAACAGGAGCTTCAACCGTTTTGTGGCATATGAGAATTCCATAAGCCCTGGACCTGTCGATTTTGGTCAAAAATGAAAATTTCAAAAGTGCCCCAATTTCTGCTTTAAACTTTAGGTACTATCCCAAAATGTATCACTAAGGTGACAGAAGTTGATTTCGGAGCATCATTTTTGAACAGGAGCTTCAACCGTTTTGGGGCATATGAGAATTCCATAAGCCCCGGACCTGTCGATTTTGGTCAAAAATGAAAATTTCAAAAGTGCCCCAATTTCTGCTTTAAACTTTAGGTACTATCCCAAAATGTATCACTAAGGTGACAGAAGTTGATTTCGGAGCATCATTTTTGAACAGGAGCTTCAACCGTTTTGTGGCATATGAGAATTCCCTAAGCCCCGGACCTGTCGATTTTGGTCAAAAATGAAAATTTCAAAAGTGCCCCAATTTCTGCTTTAAACTTTAGGTACTATCCCAAAATGTATCACTGAGGTGACAGAAGTTGATTTCGGAGCATCATTTTTGAACAGGAGCTTCAACCGTTTTGTGGCATATGAGAATTCCATAAGCCCCGGACCTGTCGATTTTGGTCAAAAATGAAAATTTCAAAAGTGCCCCAATTTCTGCTTTAAACTTTAGGTACTATCCCAAAATTTATCACTAAGGTGACAGAAGTTGATTTCGGAGCATCATTTTTGAACAGGAGCTTCAACCGTTTTGTGGCATATGAGAATTCTATAAGCTCCGGACCTGTCGATTTTGGTCAAAAATGAAAATTTCAAAAGTGCCCCAATTTCTGCTTTAAACTTTAGGTACTATCCCAAAATGTATCACTGAGGTGACAGAAGTTGATTTCGGAGCATCATTTTTGAACAGGAGCTTCAACCGTTTTGTGGCATATGAGAATTCCATAAGCCCTGGACCTGTCGATTTTGGTCAAAAATGAAAATTTCAAAAGTGCCCCAATTTCTGCTTTAAACTTTAGGTACTATCCCAAAATGTATCACTAAGGTGACAGAAGTTGATTTCGGAGCATCATTTTTGAACAGGAGCTTCAATTTTTTGTGGCATATGAGAAATTCCCTAAGCCGCGGACCTGTCGATTTTGGTCAAAAATGAAAATTTCAAAAGTGCCCCAATGTCTGCTTTAAACTTTAGGTACTATCCCAAAATGTATCACTAAGGTGACAGAAGTTGATTTCGGAGCATCATTTTTGAACAGGAGCTTCAACCGTTTTGGGGCATATGAGAATTCCCTAAGCCCCGGACCTGTCGATTTTGGTCAAAAATGAAAATTTCAAAAGTGCCCCAATTTCTGCTTTAAACTTTAGGTACTATCCCAAAATGTATCACTGAGGTGACAGAAGTTGATATCGGAGCATCATTTTTGAACAGGAGCTTCAACCGTTTTGTGGCATATGAGAATTCCATAAGCCCCGGACCTGTCGATTTTGGTCAAAATGAAAATTTCAAAAGTGCCCCAATTTCTGCTTTAAACTTTAGGTACTATCCCAAAATGTATCACTAAGGTGACAGAAGTTGATTTCGGAGCATCATTTTTGAACAGGAGCTTCAACCGTTTTGTGGCATATGAGAAATTTCCTAAGCCCCGGACCTGTCGATTTTGGTCAAAAATGAAAATTTCAAAAGTGCCCCAATTTCTGCTTAAAACTTTAGGTTCTATCCCAAAATGTATCACTAAGGTGACAGAAGTTGATTTCGGAGCATCATTTTTGAACAGGAGCTTCAACCGTTTTGTGGCATATGAGAAATTCCCTAAGCCCCGGACCTGTCGATTTTGGTCAAAAATGAAAATTTCAAAAGTGCCCCAATTTCTGCTTTAAACTTTAGGTACTATCCCAAAATGTATCACTGAGGTGACAGAAGTTGATTTCGGAGCATCATTTTTGAACAGGAGCTTCAACCGTTTTGTGGCATATGAGAATTCCCTAAGCCCCGGACCTGTCGATTTTGGTCAAAAATGAAAATTTCAAAAGTGCCCCAATTTCTGCTTTAAACTTTAGGTACTATCCCAAAATGTATCACTAAGGTGACAGAAGTTGATTTCGGAGCATCATTTTTGAACAGGAGCTTCAATTTTTTGTGGCATATGAGAAATTCCCTAAGCAGCGGACCTGTCGATTTTGGTCAAAAATGAAAATTTCAAAAGTGCCCCAATGTCTGCTTTAAACTTTAGGTACTATCCCAAAATGTATCACTAAGGTGACAGAAGTTGATTTCGGAGCATCATTTTTGAACTGGAGCTTCAACCGTTTTGTGGCATATGAGAATTCCCTAAGCCCCGGACCTGTCGATTTTGGTAAAAAATGAAAATTTCAAAAGTGCCCCAATTTCTGCTTTAAACTTTAGGTACTATCCCAAAATGTATCACTAAGGTGACAGAAGTTGATTTTGGAGCATCATTTTTGAACAGGAGCTTCAACCGTTTTGTGGCATATGAGAATTCCATAAGCCCTGGACCTGTCGATTTTGGTCAAAAATGAAAATTTCAAAAGTGCCCCAATTTCTGCTTTAAACTTTAGGTACTATCCCAAAATGTATCACTAAGGTGACAGAAGTTGATTTCGGAGCATCATTTTTGAACAGGAGCTTCAATTTTTTGTGGCATATGAGAAATTCCCTAAGCCGCGGACCTGTCGATTTTGGTCAAAAATGAAAATTTCAAAAGTGCCCCAATGTCTGCTTTAAACTTTAGGTACTATCCCAAAATGTATCACTAAGGTGACAGAAGTTGATTTCGGAGCATCATTTTTGAACAGGAGCTTCAACCGTTTTGGGGCATATGAGAATTCCCTAAGCCCCGGACCTGTCGATTTTGGTCAAAAATGAAAATTTCAAAAGTGCCCCAATTTCTGCTTTAAACTTTAGGTACTATCCCAAAATGTATCACTGAGGTGACAGAAGTTGATATCGGAGCATCATTTTTGAACAGGAGCTTCAACCGTTTTGTGGCATATGAGAATTCCATAAGCCCCGGACCTGTCGATTTTGGTCAAAAATGAAAATTTCAAAAGTGCCCCAATTTCTGCTTTAAACTTTAGGTACTATCCCAAAATGTATCACTAAGGTGACAGAAGTTGATTTCGGAGCATCATTTTTGAACAGGAGCTTCAACCGTTTTGTGGCATATGAGAAATTTCCTAAGCCCCGGACCTGTCGATTTTGGTCAAAAATGAAAATTTCAAAAGTGCCCCAATTTCTGCTTAAAACTTTAGGTACTATCCCAAAATGTATCACTAAGGTGACAGAAGTTGATTTCGGAGCATCATTTTTGAACAGGAGCTTCAATTTTTTGTGGCATATGAGAAATTCCCTAAGCAGCGGACCTGTCGATTTTGGTCAAAAATGAAAATTTCAAAAGTGCCCCAATTTCTGCTTTAAACTTTAGGTACTATCCCAAAATGTATCACTGAGGTGACAGAAGTTGATTTCGGAGCATCATTTTTGAACAGGAGCTTCAACCGTTTTGTGGCATATGAGAATTCCCTAAGCCCCGGACCTGTCGATTTTGGTCAAAAATGAAAATTTCAAAAGTGCCCCAATTTCTGCTTTAAACTTTAGGTACTATCCCAAAATGTATCACTAAGGTGACAGAAGTTGATTTCGGAGCATCATTTTTGAACAGGAGCTTCAACCGTTTTGTGGCATATGAGAAATTTCCTAAGCCTCGGACCTGTCGATTTTGGTCAAAAATGAAAATTTCAAAAGTGCCCCAATTTCTGCTTAAAACTTTAGGTACTATCCCAAAATGTATCACTAAGGTGACAGAAGTTGATTTCGGAGCATCATTTTTGAACAGGAGCTTCAATTTTTTGTGGCATATGAGAAATTCCCTAAGCAGCGGACCTGTCGATTTTGGTCAAAAATGAAAATTTCAAAAGTGCCCCAATGTCTGCTTTAAACTTTAGGTACTATCCCAAAATGTATCACTAAGGTGACAGAAGTTGATTTCGGAGCATCATTTTTGAACTGGAGCTTCAACCATTTTGTGGCATATGAGAATTCCCTAAGCCCCGGACCTGTCGATTTTGGTAAAAAATGAAAATTTCAAAAGTGCCCCAATTTCTGCTTTAAACTTTAGGTACTATCCCAAAATGTATCACTAAGGTGACAGAAGTTGATTTTGGAGCATCATTTTTGAACAGGAGCTTCAACCGTTTTGTGGCATATGAGAATTCCATAAGCCCTGGACCTGTCGATTTTGGTCAAAAATGAAAATTTCAAAAGTGCCCCAATTTCTGCTTTAAACTTTAGGTACTATCCCAAAATGTATCACTAAGGTGACAGAAGTTGATTTCGGAGCATCATTTTTGAACAGGAGCTTCAATTTTTTGTGGCATATGAGAAATTCCCTAAGCCGCGGACCTGTCGATTTTGGTCAAAAATGAAAATTTCAAAAGTGCCCCAATTTCTGCTTTAAACTTTAGGTACTATCCCAAAATGTATCACTAAGGTGACAGAAGTTGATTTCGGAGCATCATTTTTGAACAGGAGCTTCAACCGTTTTGTGGCATATGAGAATTCCTTAAGCCCCGGACCTGTCGATTTTGGTCAAAAATGAAAATTTCAAAAGTGCCCCAATGTCTGCTTTAAACTTTAGGTACTATCCCAAAATGTATCACTAAGGTGACAGAAGTTGATTTCGGAGCATCATTTTTGAACAGGAGCTTCAACCGTTTTGTGGCATATGAGAATTCCCTAAGCCCCGGAGCTGTCGATTTTGGTCAAAAATGAAAATTTCAAAAGTGCCCCAATTTCTGCTTTAAACTTTAGGTACTATCCCAAAATGTATCACTAAGGTGACAGAAGTTGATTTCGGAGCATCATTTTTGAACAGGAGCTTCAACCGTTTTGGGGCATATGAGAATTCCATAAGCCCCGGACCTGTCGATTTTGGTCAAAAATGAAAATTTCAAAAGTGCCCCAATTTCTGCTTTAAACTTTAGGTACTATCCCAAAATGTATCACTAAGGTGACAGAAGTTGATTTCGGAGCATCATTTTTGAACAGGAGCTTCAACCGTTTTGTGGCATATGAGAATTCCCTAAGCCCCGGACCTGTCGATTTTGGTCAAAAATGAAAATTTCAAAAGTGCCCCAATTTCTGCTTTAAACTTTAGGTACTATCCCAAAATGTATCACTGAGGTGACAGAAGTTGATTTCGGAGCATCATTTTTGAACAGGAGCTTCAATTTTTTGTGGCATATGAGAAATTCCCTAAGCAGCGGACCTGTCGATTTTGGTCAAAAATGAAAATTTCAAAAGTGCCCCAATGTCTGCTTTAAACTTTAGGTACTATCCCAAAATGTATCACTAAGGTGACAGAAGTTGATTTTGGAGCATCATTTTTGAACAGGAGCTTCAACCGTTTTGTGGCATATGAGAAATTCCCTAAGCCCCGGACCTGTCGATTTTGGTCAAAAATGAAAATTTCAAAAGTGCCCCAATTTCTGCTTTAAACTTTAGGTACTATCCCAAAATTTATCACTAAGGTGACAGAAGTTGATTTCGGAGCATCATTTTTGAACAGGAGCTTCAACCGTTTTGTGGCATATGAGAATTCCATAAGCTCCGGACCTGTCGATTTTGGTCAAAAATGAAAATTTCAAAAGTGCCCCAATTTCTGCTTTAAACTTTAGGTACTATCCCAAAATGTATCACTAAGGTGACAGAAGTTGATTTCGGAGCATCATTTTTGAACAGGAGCTTTTCACCGTTTTGTGGCATATGAGAATTCCATAAGCCCCGTACCTGTCGATTTTGGTCAAAAATGAAAATTTCAAAAGTGCCCCAATTTCTGCTTTAAACTTTAGGTACTATCCCAAAATGTATCACTAAGGTGACAGAAGTTGATTTCGGAGCATCATTTTTGAACAGGAGCTTCTACCGTTTTGTGGCATATGAGAAATTCCCTAAGCCCCGGACCTGTCGATTTTGGTCAAAAATGAAAATTTCAAAAGTGCCCCAATTTCTGCTTTAAACTTTAGGTACTATCCCAAAATGTATCACTGAGGTGACAGAAGTTGATTTCGGAGCATCATTTTTGAACAGGAGCTTCAACCGTTTTGTGGCATATGAGAATTCCCTAAGCCCCGGACCTGTCGATTTTGGTCAAAAATGAAAATTTCAAAAGTGCCCCAATTTCTGCTTTAAACTTTAGGTACTATCCCAAAATGTATCACTAAGGTGACAGAAGTTGATTTCGGAGCATCATTTTTGAACAGGAGCTTCAACCGTTTTGTGGCATATGAGAAATTTCCTAAGCCTCGGACCTGTCGATTTTGGTCAAAAATGAAAATTTCAAAAGTCCCCCAATTTCTGCTTAAAACTTTAGGTACTATCCCAAAATGTATCACTAAGGTGACAGAAGTTGATTTCGGAGCATCATTTTTGAACAGGAGCTTCAATTTTTTGTGGCATATGAGAAATTCCCTAAGCAGCGGACCTGTCGATTTTGGTCAAAAATGAAAATTTCAAAAGTGCCCCAATGTCTGCTTTAAACTTTAGGTACTATCCCAAAATGTATCACTAAGGTGACAGAAGTTGATTTCGGAGCATCATTTTTGAACTGGAGCTTCAACCGTTTTGTGGCATATGAGAATTCCCTAAGCCCCGGACCTGTCGATTTTGGTAAAAAATGAAAATTTCAAAAGTGCCCCAATTTCTGCTTTAAACTTTAGGTACTATCCCAAAATGTATCACTAAGGTGACAGAAGTTGATTTTGGAGCATCATTTTTGAACAGGAGCTTCAACCGTTTTGTGGCATATGAGAATTCCATAAGCCCTGGACCTGTCGATTTTGGTCAAAAATGAAAATTTCAAAAGTGCCCCAATTTCTGCTTTAAACTTTAGGTACTATCCCAAAATGTATCACTAAGGTGACAGAAGTTGATTTCGGAGCATCATTTTTGAACAGGAGCTTCAATTTTTTGTGGCATATGAGAAATTCCCTAAGCCGCGGACCTGTCGATTTTGGTCAAAAATGAAAATTTCAAAAGTGCCCCAATGTCTGCTTTAAACTTTAGGTACTATCCCAAAATGTATCACTAAGGTGACAGAAGTTGATTTCGGAGCATCATTTTTGAACAGGAGCTTCAACCGTTTTGGGGCATATGAGAATTCCCTAAGCCCCGGACCTGTCGATTTTGGTCAAAAATGAAAATTTCAAAAGTGCCCCAATTTCTGCTTTAAACTTTAGGTACTATCCCAAAATGTATCACTGAGGTGACAGAAGTTGATATCGGAGCATCATTTTTGAACAGGAGCTTCAACCGTTTTGTGGCATATGAGAATTCCATAAGCCCCGGACCTGTCGATTTTGGTCAAAAATGAAAATTTCAAAAGTGCCCCAATTTCTGCTTTAAACTTTAGGTACTATCCCAAAATGTATCACTAAGGTGACAGAAGTTGATTTCGGAGCATCATTTTTGAACAGGAGCTTCAACCGTTTTGTGGCATATGAGAAATTTCCTAAGCCCCGGACCTGTCGATTTTGGTCAAAAATGAAAATTTCAAAAGTGCCCCAATTTCTGCTTAAAACTTTAGGTACTATCCCAAAATGTATCACTAAGGTGACAGAAGTTGATTTCGGAGCATCATTTTTGAACAGGAGCTTCAATTTTTTGTGGCATATGAGAAATTCCCTAAGCAGCGGACCTGTCGATTTTGGTCAAAAATGAAATTTCAAAAGTGCCCCAATGTCTGCTTTAAACTTTAGGTACTATCCCAAAATGTATCACTAAGGTGACAGAAGTTGATTTCGGAGCATCATTTTTGAACTGGAGCTTCAACCATTTTGTGGCATATGAGAATTCCCTAAGCCCCGGACCTGTCGATTTTGGTAAAAAATGAAAATTTCAAAAGTGCCCCAATTTCTGCTTTAAACTTTAGGTACTATCCCAAAATGTATCACTAAGGTGACAGAAGTTGATTTTGGAGCATCATTTTTGAACAGGAGCTTCAACCGTTTTGTGGCATATGAGAATTCCATAAGCCCTGGACCTGTCGATTTTGGTCAAAAATGAAAATTTCAAAAGTGCCCCAATTTCTGCTTTAAACTTTAGGTACTATCCCAAAATGTATCACTAAGGTGACAGAAGTTGATTTCGGAGCATCATTTTTGAACAGGAGCTTCAATTTTTTGTGGCATATGAGAAATTCCCTAAGCCGCGGACCTGTCGATTTTGGTCAAAAATGAAAATTTCAAAAGTGCCCCAATTTCTGCTTTAAACTTTAGGTACTATCCCAAAATGTATCACTAAGGTGACAGAAGTTGATTTCGGAGCATCATTTTTGAACAGGAGCTTCAACCGTTTTGTGGCATATGAGAATTCCTTAAGCCCCGGACCTGTCGATTTTGGTCAAAAATGAAAATTTCAAAAGTGCCCCAATGTCTGCTTTAAACTTTAGGTACTATCCCAAAATGTATCACTAAGGTGACAGAAGTTGATTTCGGAGCATCATTTTTGAACAGGAGCTTCAACCGTTTTGTGGCATATGAGAATTCCTAAGCCCCGGAGCTGTCGATTTTGGTCAAAAATGAAAATTTCAAAAGTGCCCCAATTTCTGCTTTAAACTTTAGGTACTATCCCAAAATGTATCACTAAGGTGACAGAAGTTGATTTCGGAGCATCATTTTTGAACAGGAGCTTCAACCGTTTTGGGGCATATGAGAATTCCATAAGCCCCGGACCTGTCGATTTTGGTCAAAAATGAAAATTTCAAAAGTGCCCCAATTTCTGCTTTAAACTTTAGGTACTATCCCAAAATGTATCACTAAGGTGACAGAAGTTGATTTCGGAGCATCATTTTTGAACAGGAGCTTCAAC
>NW_026968486.1:0-90347 GCF_028390025.1 Pseudophryne corroboree | reverse complement strand
CGACATGTCCGACTCCGTAATCGTTGTCAGGTCCTTCAGTCCGGACCAGATGTCAGCATCAGCAGTCGCTCCAGACTGCCCTGCATCACCGCCAGCGGGTGGGCTCGGAATTCTGAGCCTTTTCCTCGCACCCCCAGTTGCGGGAGAATGTGAAGGAGGAGATGTTGACAGGTCGCGTTCCGCTTGACTTGACAATTTTCTCACCAGCAGGTCTTTGAACCCCAGCAGACTTGTGTGTGCCGGAAAGAGAGATCCAAGGTAGGTTTTAAATCTAGGATCGAGCACGGTGGCCAAAATGTAGTGCTCTGATTTCAACGGATTGACCACCCGTGAATCCTTGTTAAGCGAATTAAGGGCTCCATCCACAAGTCCCACATGCCTAGCGGAATCGCTTTGTGTTAGCTCCTTCTTCAATGTCTCCAGCTTCTTCTGCAAAAGCCTGATGAGGGGAATGACCTGACTCAGGCTGGCAGTGTCTGAACCTACTTCACGTGTGGCAAGTTCAAAGGGCAGCAGAACCTTGCACAACGTTGAAATCATTCTCCACTGCGCTTGAGACAGGTGCATTCCACCTCCTATATCGTGCTCAATTGTATAGGCTTGAATGGCCTTTTGCTGCTCCTCCAACCTCTGAAGCATATATAGGGTTGAATTCCACCTCGTTACCACTTCTTGCTTCAGATGATGGCAGGGCAGGTTCAGGCGTTTTTGGTGTTGCTCCAGTCTTCTGTACGTGGTGCCTGTACGCCGAAAGTGTCCCGCAATTCTTCTGGCCACCGACAGCATCTCTTGCATGCGCCTCTCGTTTTTTAAATAATTCTGCACCACCAAATTCAAGGTAGAGATGAGCGCCTGAAATTTTTCGGGTTTTGTGTTTTGGTTTTGGGTTCGGTTCCGCGGCCGTGTTTTGGGTTCGAACGCGTTTTGGCAAAACCTCACCGAATTTTTTTTGTCGGATTCGGGTGTGTTTTGGATTCGGGTGTTTTTTTCAAAAAACACTAAAAAACAGCTTAAATCATAGAATTTGGGGGTCATTTTGATCCCAAAGTATTATTAACCTCAAAAACCATAATTTACACTCATTTTCAGTCTATTCTGAATACCTCACACCTCACAATATTATTTTTAGTCCTAAAATTTGCACCGAGGTCGCTGTGTGAGTAAGATAAGCGACCCTAGTGGCCGACACAAACACCGGGCCCATCTAGGAGTGGCACTGCAGTGTCACGCAGGATGTCCCTTCCAAAAAACCCTCCCCAAACAGCACATGACGCAAAGAAAAAAAGAGGCGCAATGAGGTAGCTGTGTGAGTAAGATTAGCGACCCTAGTGGCCGACACAAACACCGGGCCCATCTAGGAGTGGCACTGCAGTGTCACGCAGGATGTCCCTTCCAAAAAACCCTCCCCAAACAGCACATGACGCAAAGAAAAAAAGAGGCGCAATGAGGTAGCTGTGTGAGTAAGATTAGCGACCCTAGTGGCCGACACAAACACCGGGCCCATCTAGGAGTGGCACTGCAGTGTCACGCAGGATGTCCCTTCCAAAAAACCCTCCCCAAACAGCACATGACGCAAAGAAAAAAAGAGGCGCAATGAGGTAGCTGACTGTGTGAGTAAGATTAGCGACCCTAGTGGCCGACACAAACACCGGGCCCATTTAGGAGTGGCACTGTAGTGTCACGCAGGATGTCCCTTCCAAAAAACCCTCCCCAATCAGCACATGATGCAAAGAAAAAGAAAAGAAAAAAGAGGTGCAAGATGGAATTGTCCTTGGGCCCTCCCACCCACCCTTATGATGTATAAACAAAACAGGACATGCACACTTTAACCAACCCATCATTTCAGTGACAGGGTCTGCCACACGACTGTGACTGATATGACGGGTTGGTTTGGACCCCCCCAAAAAAGAAGCAATTAATCTCTCCTTGCACAAACTGGCTCTACAGAGGCAAGATGTCCACCTCATCATCACCCTCCGATATATCACCGTGTACATCCCCCTCCTCACAGATTATCAATTCGTCCCCACTGGAATCCACCATCTCAGCTCCCTGTGTACTTTGTGGAGGCAATTGCTGCTGGTCAATGTCTCCGCGGAGGAATTGATTATAATTCATTTTAATGAACATCATCTTCTCCACATTTTCTGGATGTAACCTCGTACGCCGATTGCTGACAAGGTGAGCGGCGGCACTAAACACTCTTTCGGAGTACACACTTGTGGGAGGGCAACTTAGGTAGAATAAAGCCAGTTTGTGCAAGGGCCTCCAAATTGCCTCTTTTTCCTGCCAGTATAAGTACGGACTGTGTGACGTGCCTACTTGGATGCGGTCACTCATATAATCCTCCACCATTCTATCAATGTTGAGAGAATCATATGCAGTGACAGTAGACGACATGTCCGTAATCGTTGTCAGGTCCTTCAGTCCGGACCAGATGTCAGCATCAGCAGTCGCTCCAGACTGCCCTGCATCACCGCCAGCGGGTGGGCTCGGAATTCTGAGCCTTTTCCTCGCACCCCCAGTTGCGGGAGAATGTGAAGGAGGAGATGTTGACAGGTCGCGTTCCGCTTGACTTGACAATTTTCTCACCAGCAGGTCTTTCAACCCCAGCAGACTTGTGTCTGCCGGAAAGAGAGATCCAAGGTAGGCTTTAAATCTAGGATCGAGCACGGTGGCCAAAATGTAGTGCTCTGATTTCAACAGATTGACCACCCGTGAATCCTTGTTAAGCGAATTAAGGGCTCCATCCACAAGTCCCACATGCCTAGCGGAATCGCTCCGTGTTAGCTCCTCCTTCAATGTCTCCAGCTTCTTCTGCAAAAGCCTGATGAGGGGAATGACCTGACTCAGGCTGGCAGTGTCTGAACTGACTTCACGTGTGGCAAGTTCAAAGGGCATCAGAACCTTGCACAACGTTGAAATCATTCTCCACTGCGCTTGAGACAGGTGCATTCCACCTACTATATCGTGCTCAATTGTATAGGCTTGAATGGCCTTTTGCTGCTCCTCCAACCTCTGAAGCATATAGAGGGTTGAATTCCACCTCGTTACCACTTCTTGCTTCAGATGATGGCAGGGCAGGTTCAGTAGTTTTTGGTGGTGCTCCAGTCTTCTGTACGTGGTGCCTGTACGCCGAAAGTGTCCCGCAATTCTTCTGGCCACCGACAGCATCTCTTGCACGCCCCTGTCGTTTTTTAAAAAATTCTGCACCACCAAATTCAAGGTATGTGCAAAACATGGGACGTGCTGGAATTTGCCCATATTTAATGCACACACAATATTGCTGGCGTTGTCCGATGCCACAAATCCACAGGAGAGTCCAATTGGGGTAAGCCATTCCGCGATGATCTTCCTCAGTTGCCGTAAGAGGTTTTCAGCTGTGTGCGTATTCTGGAAAGCGGTGATACAAAGCGTAGCCTGCCTAGGAAAGAGTTGGCGTTTGCGAGATGCTGCTACTGGTGCCGCCGCTGCTGTTCTTGCGGCGGGAGTCCATACATCTACCCAGTGGGCTGTCACAGTCATATAGTCCTGACCCTGCCCTGCTCCACTTGTCCACATGTCCGTGGTTAAGTGGACATTGGGTACAACTGCATTTTTTAGGACACTGGTGAGTCTTTTTCTGACGTCCGTGTACATTCTCGGTATCGCCTGCCTAGAGAAGTGGAACCTAGATGGTATTTGGTAACGGGGGCACACTGCCTCAATAAATTGTCTAGTTCCCTGTGAACTAACGGCGGATACCGGACGCACGTCTAACACCAACATAGTTGTCAAGGCCTCAGTTATCCGCTTTGCAGCAGGATGACTGCTGTGATATTTCATCTTCCTCGCAAAGGACTGTTGAACAGTCAATTGCTTACTGGAAGTAGTACAAGTGGGCTTACGACTTCCCCTCTGGGATGACCATCGACTCCCAGCGGCAACAACAGCAGCGCCAGCAGCAGTAGGCGTTACACGCAAGGATGCATCGGAGGAATCCCAGGCAGGAGAGGACTCGTCAGAATTGCCAGTGACATGGCCTGCAGGACTATTGGCATTCCTGGGGAAGGAGGAAATTGACACTGAGGGAGTTGGTGGGGTGGTTTGCGTGAGCTTGGTTACAAGAGGAAGGGATTTACTGGTCAGTGGACTGCTTCCGCTGTCACCCAAAGTTTTTGAACTTGTCACTGACTTATTATGAATGCGCTGCAGGTGACGTATAAGGGAGGATGTTCCGAGGTGGTTAACGTCCTTACCCCTACTTATTACAGCTTGACAAAGGGAACACACGGCTTGACACCTGTTGTCCGCATTGCTGGTGAAATACCTCCACACCGAAGAGCTGATTTTTTTGGTATTTTCACCTGGCATGTCAACGGCCATATTCCTCCCACGGACAACAGGTGTCTCCCCGGGTGCCTGACTTAAACAAACCACCTCACCATCAGAATCCTCCTGGTCAATTTCCTCCCCAGCGCCAGCAACACCCATATCCTCCTCATCCTGGTGTACTTCAACACTGACATCTTCAATCTGACTATCAGGAACTGGACTGCGGGTGCTCCTTCCAGCACTTGCAGGGGGCGTGCAAATGGTGGAAGGCACATGCTCTTCACGTCCAGTGTTGGGAAGGTCAGGCATCGCAACCGACACAATTGGACTCTCCTTGTGGATTTGGGATTTCGAAGAATGCACAGTTCTTTGCTGTGCTGCTTTTGCCAGCTTGAGTCTTTTCATTTTTCTAGCGAGAGGCTGAGTGCTTCCATCCTCATGTGAAGCTGAACCACTAGCCATGAACATAGGCCAGGGCCTCAGCCGTTCCTTGCCACTCTGTGTCGTAAATGGCATATTGGCAAGTTTACGCTTCTCCTCCGACAATTTTATTTTAGGTTTTGGAGTCCTTTTTTTTCTGATATTTGGTGTTTTGGATTTGACATGCTCTGTACTATGACATTGGGCATCGGCCTTGGCAGACGACGTTGCTGGCATTTCATCGTCTCGGCCATGACTAGTGGCAGCAGCTTCAGCACGAGGTGGAAGTGGATCTTGATCTTTCCCTAATTTTGGAACCTCAACATTTTTGTTCTCCATATTTTAATAGGCACAACTAAAAGGCACCTCAGGTAAACAATGGAGATGGATACTAGTATACAATTATGGACTGCCTGCCGAGTGCAGACACAGAGGTAGCCACAGCCGTGAACTACCGTACTGTACTGTGTCTGCTGCTAATATAGACTGGTTGATAAAGAGATAGTATACTCGTAACTAGTATGTATGTATAAAGAAAGAAAAAAAAACCACGGTTAGGTGGTATATACAATTATGGACGGGCTGCCGAGTGCCGACACAGAGGTAGCCACAGCCGTGAACTACCGCACTGTACTGTGTCTGCTGCTAATATATAGACTGGTTGATAAAGAGATAGTATACTCGGAACTAGTATGTATGTATAAAGAAAGAAAAAAAAACCACGGTTAGGTGGTATATACAATTATGGACGGGCTGCCGAGTGCCGACACAGAGGTAGCCACAGCCGTGAACTACCGCACTGTACTGTGTCTGCTGCTAATATAGACTGGTTGATAAAGAGATAGTATACTCGTAACTAGTATGACTATAAAGAAAGAAAAAAAAACCACGGTTAGGTGGTATATACAATTATGGACGGGCTGCCGAGTGCCGACACAGAGGTAGCCACAGCCGTGAACTACCGCACTGTACTGTGTCTGCTGCTAATATATAGACTGGTTGATAAAGAGATAGTATACTCGTAACTAGTATGTATGTATAAAGAAAGAAAAAAAAACCACGGTTAGGTGGTATATACAATTATGGACGGGCTGCCGAGTGCCGACACAGAGGTAGCCACAGCCGTGAACTACCGCACTGTACTGTGTCTGCTGCTAATATAGACTGGTTGATAAAGAGATAGTATACTCGTAACTAGTATGTATGTATAAAGAAAGAAAAAAAAACCACGGTTAGGTGGTATATACAATTATGGACGGGCTGCCGAGTGCCGACACAGAGGTAGCCACAGCCGTGAACTACCGCACTGTACTGTGTCTGCTGCTAATATATAGACTGGTTGATAAAGAGATAGTATACTCGTAACTAGTATGTATGTATAAAGAAAGAAAAAAAAACCACGGTTAGGTGGTATATACAATTATGGACGGGCTGCCGAGTGCCGACACAGAGGTAGCCACAGCCGTGAACTACCGCACTGTACTGTGTCTGCTGCTAATATAGACTGGTTGATAAAGAGATAGTATACTCGTAACTAGTATGTATGTATAAAGAAAGAAAAAAAAACCACGGTTAGGTGGTATATACAATTATGGACGGGCTGCCGAGTGCCGACACAGAGGTAGCCACAGCCGTGAACTACCGCACTGTACTGTGTCTGCTGCTAATATATAGACTGGTTGATAAAGAGATAGTATACTCGTAACTAGTATGTATGTATAAAGAAAGAAAAAAAAAC
This sequence comes from Pseudophryne corroboree, assembly GCF_028390025.1. NCBI lineage: Eukaryota > Metazoa > Chordata > Amphibia > Anura > Myobatrachidae > Pseudophryne > Pseudophryne corroboree. Next base: position 83,875 of record NW_026968486.1, on the reverse strand, counting down.
CACGGTTAGGTGGTATATACAATTATGGACGGGCTGCCGAGTGCCGACACAGAGGTAGCCACAGCCGTGAACTACCGCACTGTACTGTGTCTGCTGCTAATATAGACTGGTTGATAAAGAGATAGTATACTCGTAACTAGTATGTATGTATAAAGAAAGAAAAAAAAACCACGGTTAGGTTGTATATACAATTATGGACGGGCTGCCGAGTGCCGACACAGTGGTAGCCACAGCCGTGAACTACCGCACTGTACTGTGTCTGCTGCTAATATAGACTGGTTGATAAAGAGATAGTATACTCGTAACTAGTATGACTATAAAGAAAGAAAAAAAAACCACGGTTAGGTGGTATATACAATTATGGACGGGCTGCCGAGTGCCGACACAGAGGTAGCCACAGCCGTGAACTACCGCACTGTACTGTGTCTGCTGCTAATATAGACTGGTTGATAAAGAGATAGTATACTACTAATATTATATATACTGGTGGTCAGGTCACTGGTCACTAGTCACACTGGCAGTGGCACTCCTGCAGCAAAAGTGTGCACTGTTTAATTTTAATATAATATTATGTACTCCTGGCTCCTGCTATAACCTATAACTGGCACTGCAGTGCTCCCCAGTCTCCCCCACAATTATAAGCTGTGTGAGCTGAGCACAGTCAGATATATATATACATTGATGCAGCACACTGGGCTGAGCAGTGCACACAGATATGGTATGTGACTGAGTCACTGTGTGTATCGTTTTTTTCAGGCAGAGAACGGATATATTAAATAAAACAAACAACTGCACTGTCTGGTGGTCACTGTGGTCGTCAGTCACTAAACTCTGCACTCTCTTCTACAGTATCACAGCCTCAGGTCAATCTCTCTCTCTCTCTCTCAACTCTAATCTAAATGGAGAGGACGCCAGCCACGTCCTCTCCCTATCAATCTCAATGCACGTGTGAAAATGGCGGCGACGCGCGGCTCCTTATATAGAATCCGAGTCTCGCGATAGAATCCGAGCCTCGCGAGAATCCGACAGCGTCATGATGACGTTCGGGCGCGCTCGGGTTAACCGAGCAAGGCGGTAAGATCCGAGTCGCTCGGATCCGTGTAAAAAAAGCTGAAGTTCGGGCGGGTTCGGATTCCGAGGAACCGAACCCGCTCATCTCTAATTCAAGGTATGTGCAAAACATTGGACGTGCTGGAATTTGCCCATATTTAATGCACACACAATATTGCTGGCGTTGTCCGATGCCACAAATCCACAGGAGAGTCCAATTGGGGTAAGCCATTCCGCGATGATCTTCCTCAGTTGCCGTAAGAGGTTTTCAGCTGTGTGCGTATTCTGGAAACCGGTGATACAAAGCGTAGCCTGCCTAGGAAAGAGTTGGCGTTTGCGAGATGCTGCTACTGGTGCCGACGCTGCTGTTCTTGCGGCGGGAGTCCATACATCTACCCAGTGGGCTGTCACAGTCATATAGTCCTGACCCTGCCCTGCTCCACTTGTCCACATGTCCGTGGTTAAATGGACATTGGGTACAACTGCATTTTTTAGGACACTGGTGAGTCTTTTTCTGACGTCCGTGTACATTCTCGGTATCGCCTGCCTAGAGAAGTGGAACCTAGATGGTATTTGGTAACGGGGGCACACTACCTCAAGAAATTGTCTAGTTCCCTGTGAACTAACGGCGGATACCGGACGCACGTCTAACACCAACATAGTTGTCAAGGCCTCAGTTATCCGCTTTGCAACAGGATGACTGCTGTGATATTTCATCTTCCTCGCAAAGGACTGTTGGACAGTCAATTGCTTGGTGGAAGTAGTAAAAGTGGGCTTACGACTTCCCCTCTGGGATGACCATCGACTCCCAGCAGCAACAACAGCAGCGCCAGCAGCAGTAGGCGTTACACGCAAGGATGCATCGGAGGAATCCCAGGCAGGAGAGGACTCGTCAGAATTGCCAGTGACATGGCCTGCAGGACTATTGGCATTCCTGGGGAAGGAGGAAATTGACACTGAGGGAGTTGGTGGGGTGGTTTGCGTGAGCTTGGTTACAAGAGGAAGGGATTTACTGGTCAGTGGACTGCTTCCGCTGTCGCCCAAAGTTTTTGAACTTGTCACTGACTTATTATGAATGCGCTGCAGGTGACGTATAAGGGAGGATGTTCCGAGGTGGTTAACGTCCTTACCCCTACTTATTACAGCTTGACAAAGGCAACACACGGCTTGACACCTGTTGTCCGCATTTCTGTTGAAATACTTCCACACCGAAGAGCTGATTTTTTGGGTATTTTCACCAGGCATGTCAATGGCCATATTCCTCCCACGGACAACAGGTGTCTCCCCGGGTGCCTGACTTAAACAAACCACCTCACCATCAGAATCCTCCTGGTCAATTTCCTCCCCAGCGCCAGCAACACCCATATCCTCCTCATCCTGGTGTACTTCAACACTGACATCTTCAATCTGACTATCAGGAACTGGACTGCGGGTGCTCCTTCCAGCACTTGCAGGGGGTGTGCAAATGGTGGAAGGCGCATGCTCTTCACGTCCAGTGTTGGGAAGGTCAGGCATCGCAACCGACACAATTGGACTCTCCTTGTGGATTTGGGATTTCAAAGAACGCACAGTTCTTTGCTGTGCTTTTGCCAGCTTGAGTCTTTTCATTTTTCTAGCGAGAGGCTGAGTGCTTCCATCCTCATGTGAAGCTGAACCACTAGCCATGAACATAGGCCAGGGCCTCAGCCGTTCCTTGCCACTCCGTGTGGTAAATGGCATATTGGCAAGTTTACGCTTCTCCTCCGACAATTTTATTTTAGATTTTTGAGTCCTTTTTTTACTGATATTTGGTGTTTTGGATTTTACATGCTCTGTACTATGACATTGGGCATCGGCCTTGGCAGACAACGTTGCTGGCATTTCATCGTCTCGGCCATGACTAGTGGCAGCAGCTTCAGCACGAGGTGGAAGTCGATCTTGATCTTTCCCTATTTTTGGAACCTCAACATTTTTGTTCTCCATATTTTAATAGGCACAACTAAAAGGCACCTCAGGTAAACAATGGAGATGGATGGATACTAGTATACTTATGGATGACGAGCGACTGCCGACACAGAGGTAGCTACAGCCGTGGACTACCGTACTGTGTCTGCTGCTAATATAGACTGGATGATAATGAGATAAAATTAAAATATATATATATATATCACACTAGTACTGCAGCCGGACAGGTATATATTATGTAATGACGGACCTTCTGGACACTGTCTGTCAGCACTGCAGACTCCTAAAGTAAGCTACTAGTATCAAGAAGATAGAAAAAAAAAAACCACGGGTAGGTGGTATACAATTATGGATGGACGAGCGACTGCCGACACAGAGGTAACTACAGCCGTGGACTACCGTACTGTGTCTGCTGCTAATATAGACTGGATGATAATGAGATAAAATTAAAATATATATATATATATATCACACTAGTACTGCAGCCGGACAGGTATATATTATGTAATGACGGACCTGCTGGACACTGTCTGTCAGCACTGCAGACTCCTAAAGTAAGCTACTAGTATCAAGAAGATAGAAGAAAAAAAAACACGGGTAGGTGGTATACAATTATGGATGGACGAGCGACTGCCGACACAGAGGTAGCTACAGCCGTGGACTACCGTACTGTGTCTGCTGCTAATATAGACTGGATGATAATGAGATAAAATTAAAATATATATATATATCACACTAGTACTGCAGCCGGACAGGTATATATTATGTAATGACGGACCTGCTGGACACTGTCTGTCAGCACTGCAGACTCCTAAAGTAAGCTACTAGTATCAAGAAGATAGAAAAAAAAAAAAACATGGGTAGGTGGTATACAATTATGGATGGACGAGCGACTGCCGACACAGAGGTAGCTACTACAGCCGTGGACTACCGTACTGTGTCTGCTGCTAATATAGACTGGATGATAATGAGATAAAATTAAAATATATATATATATATATATATCACACTAGTACTGGCGCCGGACAGGTATATATTATGTAATGACGGACCTGCTGGACACTGTCTGTCAGCACTGCAGACTCCTAAAGTAAGCTACTAGTATCAAGAAGATAGAAGAAAAGAAAAAACACGGGTAGGTGGTATACAATTATGGATGGACGAGCGACTGCCGACACAGAGGTAGCTACAGCCGTGGACTACCGTACTGTGTCTGCTGCTAATATAGACTGGATGATAATGAGATAAAATTAAAATATATATATATTATATATCACACTAGTACTGCAGCCGGACAGGTATATATTATGTAATGACGGACCTGCTGGACACTGTCTGTCAGACTCAGCACTGCAGACTCCTAAAGTAAGCTACTAGTATCAAGAAGATAGAAAAAAAAAACCACGGGTAGGTGGTATACAATTATGGATGGACGAGCGACTGCCGACACAGAGGTAGCTACAGCCGTGGACTACCGTACTGTGTCTGCTGCTAATATAGACTGGATGATAGTGAGATAAAATTAAAATATATATATATATCACACTAGTACTGCAGCCGGACAGGTATATATTATGTAATGACGGACCTGCTGGACACTGTCTGCAGAATGCGTTTATAAAAACACCACACGACGAGTGTTTAACTTTTTCAGGCAGACAATCACAATATACTGGTGGTCAGCAGACAATCACAATACTGGTGGTCAGTGGTCACTGGTCAGTCACACTGGCAGTGGCACTCTGGCAGCAAAAGTGTGCACTGTACTTAAAATATGTACTCCTGCTATAACTGCTCCCCAGTCTCCCCCACAATTAAGCTGTGTGAGCAGTGAGCACTCAGCACAGTCAGATAATGATATACAGTATTACATATAATGCAGCACACTGGGCTGAGCACAGATATGGTATGTGACTGTGTCACACTGTGTATCGTTTTTTTTCAGGCAGAGAACGGATTAATTAAACTGGTGGTCACTGGTCACACTATCAGCAGCAAGTAGTACTCCTCCTAATAATATGCTCCCCAAAATTTGTGTCTCTCTCTAGTACTCTAGTCTAAACGGAGAGGACGCCAGCCACGTCCTCTCCCTATCAATCTCAATGCACGTGTGAAAATGGCGGCGACGCGCGGCTCCTTATATAGAATCCGAGTCTCGCGATAGAATACGAGCCTCGCGAGAATCCGACAGCGGGATGATGACGTTCGGGCGCGCTCGGGTTAACCGAGCAAGGCGGGAAGATCCGAGTCGCTCGGCCCCGTGTAAAAAAACCTGAAGTTCGGGCGGGTTCGGATTCCGAGGAACCGAACCCGCTCATCTCTACCCTCTATACAGTACACTGACCTCTATATACCTGCTAGTACATCCCTGATGCCTATATTCCCTAAGCTAAATCCCTGACGCCTCTATTCCCTACGCTACATCCCTGACGCCTCTATTCCCTATGCTACATCCCTGATGCCTCTATACCCTACGCTACATCCCTGATGCCTCTATTCCCTACGCTACATTCCTGATGCCTCTATAACCTACGCTACATCCCTGACGCCTCTATACCCTACGCTACATCCCTGACGCCTCTATACAGTACAATGCATTACTGATCCCTCTAGACCATACATCCTCATTACATCAGAGAGATAGTGAAACACTGGAAAAAATAAGGATAAAGTGGACTACAGAAACTGATGCTCTAAACAAAGGAGAGAGAGAGAGAGAGAAAAGCACAAGGGAAAGTGGGCAATCGGAACACCATAGAGAGAGGAGAGATAGAAATGCCTGAAAAAGTAAAGGGGGTTGGGTATGGCATCCGGCGCTCGGGATTCCAGCAGTCATATGATACCTAATCCTAACCCTCTGGGGGGGTGGCGGATAGGGCTAACCCTCAGGGGGTGGCAGCTAGGACTAACCCCCCCCCACTAGTGCCTTCCCTAACACCCCCTCCCCCGGTCCTAACCCTCCCTCCAATACTCGCCTTCGGGATGTTGGCTGTCAGCAAGATGCATCCTCATTTCAATGTCTACTGAAATAATTCAGGTTGACACCAGGAAACATTAACGCCACTGCATCCTTGCTGCTTTCTCATGTGGAAGTCTGTTTAATGTGAAAACAAGGTGATATCTAATTATCTAATTAGCACACAGGTAAGGAATTAAGAAAATCTTTATTTAAGGGTGAAGATGTTTCTCACAAAATCGTTGCCCCAATGCATCATTGAAATTCAAGCTGGAAAGATGATTTTAATATATCACTTGTACATTTTGTATTGCTCTTCTGGTGACAATGTAGTTTGTTTTTGTCAATTACCATTTTAATAATAGGGTAAATAAAATTAAGTGGATTTTTGAAAGAAAACAATACTGTCAATATACTATTAAAACAAATTAAAATGGTAAAAGTTATTGTACTTTAAGTAAAAATAAAAGAGCCAAAATATCAATCCCAGTTTTGGATTACTTTAATTAACAAAAAAAAAAGCATACAGCAGAGGATAGTTTCAATCTGCCTACCTCTGGGTTATGGGTCCAGCATGCTTCCATTGCAGTACTCTGCTGCACATGTAAGTGCAAGAGATCCTGAAGCACTCACTCATCATGGGAAAGTACCAATGTGTTTCTTCGTTGGTTGATGGAAGAAACATCTTACAAAAACTCTCCAGATTATTGACTTTTTAAAGTTTTGTTAGGAAACGTTTTAGATGAATGCTTATTAGCCTTTGTCAGTATGGACTTTTGCAAAGTGTCTCTGTGGCGCAATCAGTTAGTATGTACGGCTATTAACCAAAAGGTTGGTGGTTCAATCCCACCCAGGGACCTAATTGACCTTGTTATCAGATTTTGGTGATCTTTAAGTAGACAAGTCAAAATTTCAAACCCCCTGTTATGGTGTAGGGTACTTGGCCTTCTCTGATGTAATCAGAGTTAGATTTGATTCAGTGATTTTATAAAAACAGCTAGGAAGCACAATTTAGCAGTGGGTTGCAGAGAAAAAAAATATGCTGGCAGAAAAATCCAATTGAGTGATTAAACAGTTTTTTATTTTCTGGCTTTATTTTTATGCTAACAAATTTGTTCTCTGAAAAGTGTCCACAAAGCCAAGTCTCTGATTAACACCTTTGTAAGGATGGTTTTTCACCTATTACTAAATTAAACTTGCTTCATTGGAAAGGCAGCAAGATGCATCCTCATTTCAATGTCTACTGAAATAATACAGGTTGACACCAGGAAACATTAACGCCACTGCATCCTTGCTGCTTTCTCATGTGGAAGTCTGTTTAATGTGAAAACAAGGTGATATCTAATTAGCACACAGGTAAGGAATTAAGAAAATCTTTATTTAAGGGTGAAGATGTTTCTCACAAAATCGTTGCCCCAATGCATCATTGAAATTATAGCTGGAAAGATGATTTTAATATATCACTTGTACATTTTGTATTGCTCTTCTGGTGACAATGTAGTTTGTTTTTGTCAATTACCATTTTAATAATAGGGTAAAGAAAATGAAGTGGATTTTTGAAAGAAAACAATACTGTCAATATACTATTAAAACAAATTAAAATGGTAAAAGTTATTGTACTTTAAGTAAAAATAAAAGAGACAAAATATCAATCCCAGTTTTGGATTACTTTAATTAACAAACAAAAAAATGCATATAGCAGAGGATAGTTTCAATCTGCCTACCTCTGGGTTATGAGCCCAGCATGCTTCCATTGCAGTACTCTGCTGCACATGTAAGTGCAAGAGATCCTGAAGCACTCACTCATCATGGGAAAGTACCAATGTGTTTCTTCGTTGGTTGATGGAAGAAACATCTTACAAAAACTCTCCTGATTATTGACTTTTTAAAGTTTTTCTAGGAAACGTTTTAGATGAATGCTTATTAGCCTTTGTCAGTATGAACTTTTGCAAAGTGTCTCTGTGGCGCAATCAGTTAGTATGTACGGCTATTAACCAAAAGGTTGGTGGTTCAATCCCACCCAGGGACCTAATTGACCTTGTTATCAGATTTTGGTGATCTTTAAGTAGACAAGTCAAATTTCATACCCCCTGTTATGGTGTAGGGTACCTGGCCTTCTCTGATGTAATCAGAGTTAGATTTGATTCAGTGATTTTATAAAAACATCTAGGAAGCACAATTTAGCAGTGGGTTGCAGAGAAAAAGAAATATGCTGGCAAAAAAATCAAATTGCGTGATTAAACAGCTCTTCATTTTCTGGCTTTATTTTTATGCTAACAAATTTGTTCTCTGAAAAGTGTCCACAAAGCCAAGTCTCTGATTAACACCTTTGTAAGGATGGTTTTTCACCTATTACTAAATTAAACTTGCTTCATTGGAAAGGCAGCAAGATGCATCCTCATTTCAATGTCTACTGAAATAATACAGGTTGACACCAGGAAACATTAACGCCACTGCATCCTTGCTGCTTTCTCATGTGGAAGTCTGTTTAATGTGAAAACAAGGTGATATCTAATTAGCACACAGGTAAGAAATTACGAAAATCTTTATTTAAGGGTGAAGATGTTTCTCACAAAATTGTTGCCCCAATGCATCATTGAAATTCAAGCTGGAAAGATGATTTTAATATATCACTTGTACATTTTGTATTGCTCTTCTGGTGACAATGTAGTTTTTTTTGTCAATTACCATTTTAATAATAGGGTAAAGAAAATTAAGTGGATTTTTGAAAGAAAACTATACTGTCAATATACTATTAAAACAAATTAAAATGGTAAAAGTTATTGTACTTTAAGTAAAAATAAAAGAGCAAAAATATCAATCCCAGTTTTGATTACTTAAATTAACCAAAAAAAATGCATATAGCAAAGGATAGTTTCAATCTGCCTACCTCTGGGTTATGGGTCCAGCATGCTTCCATTGCAGTACTCTGCTGCACATGTAAGTGCAAGAGATCCTGAAGCACTCCCTCATCATGGGAAAGTACCAATGTGTTTATTCATTGGTTGATGGAAGAAACATCTTACAAAAACTCTCCAGATTATTGATTTTTTAATATTTTTCTAGGAAACGTTCTAGATGTATGCTTATTAGCCTTTGTCAGTATGTACTGTTTGCAAAGTGTCTCGGTGGCGCAATCGGTTAGTGTGTTCGGCTATTAACCAAAAGGTTGGTGGTTCAATCCCACCCAGGGACGTAATTGACCTTGTGATCAGATTTTGGTGATATTTAAGTAGACAAGTCAAAATTTCAAACCCCCTCTTATTGTGTAGGGTACCTGGCCTTCTCTGATGTAATCAGAGTTAGATTTGATTCAGTGATTTTATAAAAAACAGCTAGGAAGCACAATTTAGCAGTGGGTTGCAGAGAAAAAAAATATGCTGGCAGAAAAATCCAATTGAGTGATTAAACAGCTCTTCATTTTCTGGAATTTATTTTTATGCTAACAAATTTGTTCTCTGAAAAGTGTCCACAAAGCCAAGTCTCTGATTAACACCTTTGTAAGGATGGTTTTTCACCTATTACTAAATTAAACTTGCTTCATTGGAAAGGCAGCAAGATGCATCCTCATTTCAATGTCTACTGAAATAATACAGGTTGACACCAGGAAACATTAACGCCACTGCATCTTTGCTGCTTTCTCACATGGAAGTCTGTTTAATGTGAAAACAAGGTGATATCTAATTAGCACACAGGTAAGGAATTACGAAAATCTTTATTTAAGGGTGAAGATGTTTCTCACAAAATTGTTGCCCCAATGCATCATTGAAATTCAAGCTGGAAAGATGATTTTAATATATCACTTGTACATTTTGTATTGCTCTTCTGGTGACAATGTAGTTTTTTTGTCAATTACCATTTTAATAACAGGGTAAAGAAAATTAAGTGGATTTTTGAAAGAAAACTATACTGTCAATATACTATTAAAACAAATTAAAATGGTAAAAGTTATTGTACTTTAAGTAAAAATAAAAGAGCAAAAATATCAATCCCAGTTTTGATTACTTAAATTAACAAAAAAAATGCATATAGCAAAGGATAGTTTCAATCTGCCTACCTCTGGGTTATGGGTCCAGCATGCTTCCATTGCAGTACTCTGCTGCCCATGTAAGTGCAAGAGATCCTGAAGCACTCACTCATCATGGGAAAGTACCAATGTGTTTATTCGTTGGTTGATGGAAGAAACATCTTACAAAAACTCTCCAGATTATTGATTTTTTAATGTTTTTCTAGGAAACGTTCTAGATGTATGCTTATTAGCCTTTGTCAGTATGTACTTTTTGCAAAGTGTCTCTGTGGCGCAATCGGTTAGTGTGTTTGGCTGTTAACCAAAAGGTTGGTGGTTCAATCCCACCCAGGGATGTAATTAACCTTGTGATCAGATTTTGGTGATATTTAAGTAGACAAGTCAAAATTTCAAACCTCCTCTTATGGTGTAGGGTACATGGCCTTCTCTGATGTAATCAGAGTTAGATTTGATTCAGTGATTTTATAAAAAACAGCTAGGAAGCACAATTTAGCAGTGGGTTGCAGAGAAAAAAAATATGCTGGCAGAAAAATCCAATCGAGTGATTAAACAGCTCTTCATTTTCTGGCTTTATTTTTATGCTAACAAATTTGTTCTCTGAAAAGTGTCCACAAAGCCAAGTCTCTGATTAACACCTTTGTAAGGATGGTTTTTCACCTATTACTAAATTAAACTTGCTTCATTGGAAAGGCAGCAAGATGCATCCTCATTTCAATGTCTACTGAAATAATACAAGTTGACACCAGGAAACATTAACGCCACTGCATCCTTGCTGCTTTCTCATGTGGAAGTCTGTTTAATGTGAAAACAAGGTGATATCTAATTAGCACACAGGTAAGGAATTAAGAAAATCTTTATTTAAGGGTGAAGATGTTTCTCACAAAATTGCTGACCAAATGCATCATTGAAATTCAAGCTGGAAAGATGATTTTAATATATCACTTGTACATTTTGTATTGCTCTTCTGGTGACAATGTAGTTTGTTTTTGTCAATTACCATTTTAATAATAGGGTAAAGAAAATGAAGTGGATTTTTGAAAGAAAACAATACTGTCAATATACTATTAAAACAAATTAAAATGGTAAAAGTTATTGTACTTTAAGTAAAAATAAAAGAGCCAAAATATCAATCCCAGTTTTGGATTACTTTAATTAACAAAAAAAAAAAGCATACAGCAGAGGATAGTTTCAATCTGCCTACCTCTGGGTTATGGGTCCAGCATGCTTCCATTGCAGTACTCTGCTGCACATGTAAGTGCAAGAGATCCTGAAGCACTCACTCATCATGGGAAAGTACCAATGTGTTTCTTCGTTGGTTGATGGAAGAAACATCTTACAAAAACTCTCCAGATTATTGACTTTTTAAAGTTTTGCTAGGAAACGTTTTAGATGAATGCTTATTAGCCTTTGTCAGTATGCACTTTTGCAAAGTGTCTCTGTGGCGCAATCAGTTAGTATGTACGGCTATTAACCAAAAGGTTGGTGGTTCAATCCCACCCAGGGACCTAATTGACCTTGTTATCAGATTTTGGTGATCTTTAAGTAGACAAGTCAAAATTTCAAACCCCCTGTTATGGTGTAGGGTACTTGGCCTTCTCTGATGTAATCAGAGTTAGATTTGATTCAGTGATTTTATAAAAACAGCTTGGAAGCACAATTTAGCAGTGGGTTGCAGAGAAAAAAAATATGCTGGCAGAAAAATCCAATTGAGTGATTAAACAGTTTTTTATTTTCTGGCTTTATTTTTATGCTAACAAATTTGTTCTCTGAAAAGTGTCCACAAAGCCAAGTCTCTGATTAACACCTTTGTAAGGATGGTTTTTCACCTATTACTAAATTAAACTTGCTTCATTGGAAAGGCAGCAAGATGCATCCTCATTTCAATGTCTACTGAAATAATACAGGTTGACACCAGGAAACATTAACGCCACTGCATCCTTGCTGCTTTCTCATGTGGAAGTCTGTTTAATGTGAAAACAAGGTGATATCTAATTAGCACACAGGTAAGGAATTAAGAAAATCGTTATTTAAGGGTGAAGATGTTTCTCACAAAATCGTTGCCCCAATGCATCATTGAAATTATAGCTGGAAAGATGATTTTAATATATCACTTGTACATTTTGTATTGCTCTTCTGGTGACAATGTAGTTTGTTTTTGTCAATTACCATTTTAATAATAGGGTAAAGAAAATGAAGTGGATTTTTGAAAGAAAACAATACTGTCAATATACTATTAAAACAAATTAAAATGGTAAAAGTTATTGTACTTTAAGTAAAAATAAAAGAGACAAAATATCAATCCCAGTTTTGGATTACTTTAATTAACAAACAAAAAAATGCATATAGCAGAGGATAGTTTCAATCTGCCTACCTCTGGGTTATGGGCCCAGCATGCTTCCATTGCAGTACTCTGCTGCACATGTAAGTGCAAGAGATCCTGAAGCACTCACTCATCATGGGAAAGTACCAATGTGTTTCTTCGTTGGTTGATGGAAGAAACATCTTACAAAAACTCTCCAGATTATTGACTTTTTAAAGTTTTTCTAGGAAACGTTTTAGATGAATGCTTATTAGCCTTTGTCAGTATGAACTTTTGCAAAGTGTCTCTGTGGCGCAATCAGTTAGTATGTACGGCTATTAACCAAAAGGTTGTTGGTTCAATCCCACCCAGGGACCTAATTGACCTTGTTATCAGATTTTGGTGATCTTTAAGTAGACAAGTCAAATTTCATACCCCCTGTTATGGTGTAGGGTACCTGGCCTTCTCTGATGTAATCAGAGTTAGATTTGATTCAGTGATTTTATAAAAACATCTAGGAAGCACAATTTAGCAGTGGGTTGCAGAGAAAAAGAAATATGCTGGCAAAAAAATCAAATTGCGTGATTAAACAGCTCTTCATTTTCTGGCTTTATTTTTATGCTAACAAATTTGTTCTCTGAAAAGTGTCCACAAAGCCAAGTCTCTGATTAACACCTTTGTAGGGATGGTTTTTCACCTATTACTAAATTAAACTTGCTTCATTGGAAAGGCAGCAAGATGCATCCTCATTTCAATGTCTACTGAAATAATACAGGTTGACACCAGGAAACATTAACGCCACTGCATCCTTGCTGCTTTCTCATGTGGAAGTCTGTTTAATGTGAAAACAAGGTGATATCTAATTAGCACACAGGTAAGAAATTACGAAAATCTTTATTTAAGGGTGAAGATGTTTCTCACAAAATTGTTGCCCCAATGCATCATTGAAATTCAAGCTGGAAAGATGATTTTAATATATCACTTGTACATTTTGTATTGCTCTTCTGGTGACAATGTAGTTTTTTTTGTCAATTACCATTTTAATAATAGGGTAAAGAAAATTAAGTGGATTTTTGAAAGAAAACTATACTGTCAATATACTATTAAAACAAATTAAAATGGTAAAAGTTATTGTACTTTAAGTAAAAATAAAAGAGCAAAAATATCAATCCCAGTTTTGATTACTTAAATTAACCAAAAAAATGCATATAGCAAAGGATAGTTTCAATCTGCCTACCTCTGGGTTATGGGTCCAGCATGCTTCCATTGCAGTACTCTGCTGCACATGTAAGTGCAAGAGATCCTGAAGCACTCCCTCATCATGGGAAAGTACCAATGTGTTTATTCATTGGTTGATGGAAGAAACATCTTACAAAAACTCTCCAGATTATTGATTTTTTAATATTTTTCTAGGAAACGTTCTAGATGTATGCTTATTAGCCTTTGTCAGTATGTACTGTTTGCAAAGTGTCTCGGTGGCGCAATCGGTTAGTGTGTTCGGCTATTAACCAAAAGGTTGGTGGTTCAATCCCACCCAGGGACGTAATTGACCTTGTGATCAGATTTTGGTGATATTTAAGTAGACAAGTCAAAATTTCAAACCCCCTCTTATTGTGTAGGGTACCTGGCCTTCTCTGATGTAATCAGAGTTAGATTTGATTCAGTGATTTTATAAAAAACAGCTAGGAAGCACAATTTAGCAGTGGGTTGCAGAGAAAAAAAATATGCTGGCAGAAAAATCCAATTGAGTGATTAAACAGCTCTTCATTTTCTGGAATTTATTTTTATGCTAACAAATTTGTTCTCTGAAAAGTGTCCACAAAGCCAAGTCTCTGATTAACACCTTTGTAAGGATGGTTTTTCACCTATTACTAAATTAAACTTGCTTCATTGGAAAGGCAGCAAGATGCATCCTCATTTCAATGTCTACTGAAATAATACAGGTTGACACCAGGAAACATTAACGCCACTGCATCTTTGCTGCTTTCTCACATGGAAGTCTGTTTAATGTGAAAACAAGGTGATATCTAATTAGCACACAGGTAAGGAATTACGAAAATCTTTATTTAAGGGTGAAGATGTTTCTCACAAAATTGTTGCCCCAATGCATCATTGAAATTCAAGCTGGAAAGATGATTTTAATATATCACTTGTACATTTTGTATTGCTCTTCTGGTGACAATGTAGTTTTTTTGTCAATTACCATTTTAATAACAGGGTAAAGAAAATTAAGTGGATTTTTGAAAGAAAACTATACTGTCAATATACTATTAAAACAAATTAAAATGGTAAAAGTTATTGTACTTTAAGTAAAAATAAAAGAGCAAAAATATCAATCCCAGTTTTGATTACTTAAATTAACAAAAAAAATGCATATAGCAAAGGATAGTTTCAATCTGCCTACCTCTGGGTTATGGGTCCAGCATGCTTCCATTGCAGTACTCTGCTGCCCATGTAAGTGCAAGAGATCCTGAAGCACTCACTCATCATGGGAAAGTACCAATGTGTTTATTCGTTGGTTGATGGAAGAAACATCTTACAAAAACTCTCCAGATTATTGATTTTTTAATGTTTTTCTAGGAAACGTTCTAGATGTATGCTTATTAGCCTTTGTCAGTATGTACTTTTTGCAAAGTGTCTCTGTGGCGCAATCGGTTAGTGTGTTTGGCTGTTAACCAAAAGGTTGGTGGTTCAATCCCACCCAGGGATGTAATTAACCTTGTGATCAGATTTTGGTGATATTTAAGTAGACAAGTCAAAATTTCAAACCTCCTCTTATGGTGTAGGGTACATGGCCTTCTCTGATGTAATCAGAGTTAGATTTGATTCAGTGATTTTATAAAAAACAGCTAGGAAGCACAATTTAGCAGTGGGTTGCAGAGAAAAAAAATTTGCTGGCAGAAAAATCCAATCGAGTGATTAAACAGCTCTTCATTTTCTGGCTTTATTTTTATGCTAACAAATTTGTTCTCTGAAAAGTGTCCACAAAGCCAAGTCTCTGATTAACACCTTTGTAAGGATGGTTTTTCACCTATTACTAAATTAAACTTGCTTCATTGGAAAGGCAGCAAGATGCATCCTCATTTCAATGTCTACTGAAATAATACAAGTTGACACCAGGAAACATTAACTCCACTGCATCCTTGCTACTTTCTCATGTGGAAGTCTGTTTAATGTGAAAACAAGGTGATATCTAATTAGCACACAGGTAAGGAATTAAGAAAATCTTTATTTAAGGGTGAAGATGTTTCTCACAAAATTGTTGACCCAATGCATCATTGAAATTCAAGCTGGAAAGATGATTTTAATATATCACTTGTACATTTTGTATTGCTCTTCTGGTGACAATGTAGTTTGTTTTTGTCAATTACCATTTTAATAATAGGGTAAAGAAAATGAAGTGGATTTTTGAAAGAAAACAATACTGTCAATATACTATTAAAACAAATTAAAATGGTAAAAGTTATTGTACTTTAAGTAAAAATAAAAGAGACAAAATATCAATCCGAGTTTTGGATTACTTTAATTAACAAAAAAAAAATGCATATAGCAGAGGATAGTTTCAATCTGCCTACCTCTGGGTTATGGGCCCAGCATGCTTCCATTGCAGTACTCTGCTGCACATGTAAGTGCAAGAGATCCTGAAGCACTCACTCATCATGGGAAAGTACCAATGTGTTTCTTCGTTGGTTGATGGAAGAAACATCTTACAAAAACTCTCCAGATAATTGACATTTTAAAGTTTTTCTAGGAAACGTTTTAGATGAATGCTTATTAGCCTTTGTCAGTATGAACTTTTGCAAAGTGTCTCTGTGGCGCAATCAGTTAGTATGTACGGCTATTAACCAAAAGGTTGGTGGTTCAATCCCACCAATTGACCTTGTTATCAGATTTTGGTGATATTTAAGTAGACAAGTCAAATTTCATACCCCCTGTTATGGTGTAGGGTACCTGGCCTTCTCTGATGTAATCAGAGTTAGATTTGATTCAGTGATTTTATAAAAACATCTAGGAAGCACAATTTAGCAGTGGGTTGCAGAGAAAAAGAAATATGCTGGCAAAAAAATCAAATTGCGTGATTAAACAGCTCTTCATTTTCTGGCTTTATTTTTATGCTAACAAATTTGTTCTCTGAAAAGTGTCCACAAAGCCAAGTCTCTGATTAACACCTTTGTAGGGATGGTTTTTCACCTATTACTAAATTAAACTTGCTTCATTGGAAAGGCAGCAAGATGCATCCTCATTTCAATGTCTACTGAAATAATACAAGTTGACACCAGGAAACATTAACGCCACTGCATCCTTGCTGCTTTCTCATGTGGAAGTCTGTTTAATGTGAAAACAAGGTGATATCTAATTAGCACACAGGTAAGAAATTCCGAAAATCTTTATTTAAGGGTGAAGATGTTTCTCACAAAATTGTTGCCCCAATGCATCTTTGAAATTCAAGCTGGAAAGATGATTTTAATATATCACTTGTACATTTTGTATTGCTCTTCTGGTGACAATGTAGTTTTTTTTGTCAATTACCATTTTAATAATAGGGTAAAGAAAATTAAGCGGATTTTTGAAAGAAAACTATACTGTCAATATACTATTAAAACAAATTAAAATGGTAAAAGTTATTGTACTTTAAGTAAAAATAAAAGAGCAAAAATATCAATCCCAGTTTTGATTACTTAAATTAACAAAAAAAAATGCATATAACAAAGGATAGTTTCAATCTGCCTACCTCTGGGTTATGGGTCCAGCATGCTTCCATTGCAGTACTCTGCTGCACATGTAAGTGCAAGAGATCCTGAAGCACTCACTCATCATGGGAAAGTACCAATGTGTTTATTCATTGGTTGATGGAAGAAACATCTTACAAAAACTCTCCAGATTATTGATTTTTTAATGTTTTTCTAGGAAACGTTCTAGATGTATGCTTATTAGCCTTTGTCAGTATGTACTGTTTGCAAAGTGTCTCTGTGGCGCAATCGGTTAGTGTGTTCGGCTATTAACCAAAAGGTTGGTGGTTCAATCCCACCCAGGGACGTAATTAACCTTGTGATCAGATTTTGGTGATATTTAAGTAGACAAGTCAAAATTTCAAACCTCCTCTTATGGTGTAGGGTACATGGCCTTCTCTGATGTAATCAGAGTTAGATTTGATTCAGTGATTTTATAAAAAACAGCTAGGAAGCACAATTTAGCAGTGGGTTGCAGAGAAAAAAAATATGCTGGCAGAAAAATCCAATCGAGTGATTAAACAGCTCTTCATTTTCTGGCTTTATTTTTATGCTAACAAATTTGTTCTCTGAAAAGTGTCCACAAAGCCAAGTCTCTGATTAACACCTTTGTAAGGATGGTTTTTCACCTATTACTAAATTAAACTTGCTTCATTGGAAAGGCAGCAAGATGCATCCTCATTTCAATGTCTACTGAAATAATACAAGTTGACACCAGGAAACATTAACGCCACTGCATCCTTGCTGCTTTCTCATGTGGAAGTCTGTTTAATGTGAAAACAAGGTGATATCTAATTAGCACACAGGTAAGGAATTAAGAAAATCTTTATTTAAGGGTGAAGATGTTTCTCACAAAATTGTTGACCCAATGCATCATTGAAATTCAAGCTGGAAAGATGATTTTAATATATCACTTGTACATTTTGTATTGCTCTTCTGGTGACAATGTAGTTTGTTTTTGTCAATTACCATTTTAATAATAGGGTAAAGAAAATTAAGTGGATTTTTGAAAGAAAACAATACTGTCAATATACTATTAAAACAAATTAAAATGGTAAAAGTTATTGTACTTTAAGTAAAAATAAAAGAGACAAAATATCAATCCCAGTTTTGGATTACTTTAATTAACAAAAAAAAAATGCATATAGCAGAGGATAGTTTCAATCTGCCTACCTCTGGGTTATGGGCCCAGCATGCTTCCATTGCAGTACTCTGCTGCACATGTAAGTTCAAGAGATCCTGAAGCACTCACTCATCATGGGAAAGTACCAATGTGTTTCTTCGTTGGTTGATGGAAGAAACATCTTACAAAAACTCTCCAGATTATTGACTTTTTAAAGTTTTGCTAGGAAACGTTTTAGATGAATGCTTATTAGCCTTTGTCAGTATGGAAATTTGCAAAGTGTCTCTGTGGCGCAATCAGTTAGTATGTACGGCTTTTAACCAAAAGGTTGGTGGTTTAATCCCACCTAGGGACCTAATTGACCTTGTTATCAGATTTTGGTGATCTTTAAGTAGACAAGTCAAAATTTCAAACCCCCTGTTATGGTGTAGGGTACTTGGCCTTCTCTGATGTAATCAGAGTTAGATTTGATTCAGTGATTTTATAAAAACAGCTAGGAAGCACAATTTAGCAGTGGGTTGCAGAGAAAAAAAATATGCTGGCAGAAAAATCCAATTGAGTGATTAAACAGCTCTTTATTTTCTGGCTTTATTTTTATGCTAACAAATTTGTTCTCTGAAAAGTGTCCACAAAGCCAAGTCTCTGATTAACACCTTTGTAGGGATGGTTTTTCACCTATTACTAAATTAAACTTGCTTCATTGGAAAGGCAGCAAGATGCATCCTCATTTCAATGTCTACTGAAATAATACAGGTTGACACCAGGAAACATTAACGCCACTGCATCCTTGCTGCTTTCTCATGTAAAAGTCTGTTTAATATGAAAACAAGGTGATATCTAATTAGCACACAGGTAAGGAATTAAGAAAATCTTTATTTAAGGGTGAAGATGTTTCTCACAAAATCGTTGCCCCAATGCATCATTGAAATTCAAGCTGGAAAGATGATTTTAATATATCACTTGTACATTTTGTATTGCTCTTCTGGTGACAATGTAGTTTGTTTTTGTCAATTACCATTTTAATAATAGGGTAAAGAAAATGAAGTGGATTTTTGAAAGAAAACAATACTGTCAATATACTATTAAAACAAATTAAAATGGTAAAAGTTATTGTACTTTAAGTAAAAATAAAAGAGCCAAAATATCAATCCCAGTTTTGGATTACTTTAATTAACAAAAAAAAATGCATATAGCAGAGGATAGTTTCAATCTGCCTACCTCTGGGTTATGGGCCCAGCATGCTTCCATTGCAGTACTCTGCTGCACATGTAAGTGCAAGAGATCCTGAAGCACTCACTCATCATGGGAAAGTACCAATGTGTTTCTTCGTTGGTTGATGGAAGAAACATCTTACAAAAACTCTCCAGATTATTGACTTTTTAAAGTTTTTCTAGGAAACGTTTTAGATGAATGCTTATTAGCCTTTGTCAGTATGAACTTTTGCAAAGTGTCTCTGTGGCGCAATCAGTTAGTATGTACGGCTATTAACCAAAAGGTTGGTGGTTCAATCCCACCCAGGGACCTAATTGACCTTGTTATCAGATTTTGGTGATCTTTAAGTAGACAAGTCAAATTTCATACCCCCTGTTATGGTGTAGGGTACATGGCCTTCTCTGATGTAATCAGAGTTAGATTTGATTCAGTGATTTTATAAAAACATCTAGGAAGCACAATTTAGCAGTGGGTTGCAGAGAAAAAGAAATATGCTGGCAAAAAAATCAAATTGCGTGATTAAACAGCTCTTCATTTTCTGGCTTTATTTTTATGCTAACAAATTTGTTCTCTGAAAAGTGTCCACAAAGCCAAGTCTCTGATTAACACCTTTGTAGGGATGGTTTTTCACCTATTACTAAATTAAACTTGCTTCATTGGAAAGGCAGCAAGATGCATCCTCATTTCAATGTCTACTGAAATAATACAGGTTGACACCAGGAAACATTAACGCCACTGCATCCTTGCTGCTTTCTCATGTGGAAGTCTGTTTAATGTGAAAACAAGGTGATATCTAATTAGCACACAGGTAAGAAATTACGAAAATCTTTATTTAAGGGTGAATATGTTTCTCACAAAATTGTTGCCCCAATGCATCATTGAAATTCAAGCTGGAAAGATGATTTTAATATATCACTTGTACATTTTGTATTGCTCTTCTGGTGACAATGTAGTTTTTTTTGTCAATTACCATTTTAATAATAGGGTAAAGAAAATTAAGTGGATTTTTGAAAGAAAACTATACTGTCAATATACTATTAAAACAAATTAAAATGGTAAAAGTTATTGTACTTTAAGTAAAAATAAAAGAGCAAAAATATCAATCCCAGTTTTGATTACTTAAATTAACAAAAAAAAATGCATATAGCAAAGGATAGTTTCAATCTGCCTACCTCTGGGTTATGGGTCCAGCATGCTTCCATTGCAGTACTCTGCTGCACATGTAAGTGCAAGAGATCCTGAAGCACTCCCTCATCATGGGAAAGTACCAATGTGTTTATTCATTGGTTGATGGAAGAAACATCTTACAAAAACTCTCCAGATTATTGATTTTTTTATATTTTTCTAGGAAACGTTCTAGATGTATGCTTATTAGCCTTTGTTAGTATGTACTGTTTGCAAAGTGTCTTGGTGGCGCAATCGGTTAGTGTGTTCGGCTATTAACCAAAAGGTCGGTGGTTCAATCCCACCCAGGGACGTAATTGACCTTGTGATCAGATTTTGGTGATATTTAAGTAGACAAGTCAAAATTTCAAACCCCCTCTTATTGTGTAGGGTACCTGGCCTTCTCTGATGTAATCAGAGTTAGATTTGATTCAGTGATTTTATAAAAAACAGCTAGGAAGCACAATTTAGCAGTGGGTTGCAGAGAAAAAAAATATGCTGGCAGAAAAATCCAATTGAGTGATTAAACAGCTCTTCATTTTCTGGAATTTATTTTTATGCTAACAAATTTGTTCTCTGAAAAGTGTCCACAAAGCCAAGTCTCTGATTAACACCTTTGTAAGGATGGTTTTTCACCTATTACTAAATTAAACTTGCTTCATTGGAAAGGCAGCAAGATGCATCCTCATTTCAATGTCTACTGAAATAATACAGGTTGACACCAGGAAACATTAACGCCACTGCATCTTTGCTGCTTTCTCACATGGAGGTCTGTTTAATGTGAAAACAAGGTGATATCTAATTAGCACACAGGTAAGGAATTACGAAAATCTTTATTTAAGGGTGAAGATGTTTCTCACAAAATTGTTGCCCCAATGCATCATTGAAATTCAAGCTGGAAAGATGATTTTAATATATCACTTGTACATTTTGTATTGCTCTTCTGGTGACAATGTAGTTTTTTTGTCAATTACCATTTTAATAACAGGGTAAAGAAAATTAAGTGGATTTTTGAAAGAAAACTATACTGTCAATATACTATTAAAACAAATTAAAATGGTAAAAGTTATTGTACTTTAAGTAAAAATAAAAGAGCAAAAATTTCAATCCCAGTTTTGATTACTTAAATTAACAAAAAAAATGCATATAGCAAAGGATAGTTTCAATCTGCCTACCTCTGGGTTATGGGTCCAGCATGCTTCCATTGCAGTACTCTGCTGCCCATGTAAGTGCAAGAGATCCTGAAGCACTCACTCATCATGGGAAAGTACCAATGTGTTTATTCGTTGGTTGATGGAAGAAACATCTTACAAAAACTCTCCAGATTATTGATTTTTTAATGTTTTTCTAGGAAACGTTCTAGATGTATGCTTATTAGCCTTTGTCAGTATGTACTTTTTGCAAAGTGTCTCTGTGGCGCAATCGGTTAGTGTGTTTGGCTGTTAACCAAAAGGTTGGTGGTTCAATCCCACCCAGGGACGTAATTAACCTTGTGATCAGATTTTGGTGATATTTAAGTAGACAAGTCAAAATTTCAAACCTCCTCTTATGGTGTAGGGTATATGGCCTTCTCTGATGTAATCAGAGTTAGATTTGATTCAGTGATTTTATAAAAAACAGCTAGGAAGCACAATTTAGCAGTGGGTTGCAGAGAAAAAAAATATGCTGGCAGAAAAATCCAATCGAGTGATTAAACAGCTCTTCATTTTCTGGCTTTATTTTTATGCTAACAAATTTGTTCTCTGAAAAGTGTCCACAAAGCCAAGTCTCTGATTAACACCTTTGTAAGGATGGTTTTTCACCTATTACTAAATTAAACTTGCTTCATTGGAAAGGCAGCAAGATGCATCCTCATTTCAATGTCTACTGAAATAATACAAGTTGACACCAGGAAACATTAACGCCACTGCATCCTTGCTGCTTTCTCATGTGGAAGTCTGTTTAATGTGAAAACAAGGTGATATCTAATTAGCACACAGGTAAGGAATTAAGAAAATCTTTATTTAAGGGTGAAGATGTTTCTCACAAAATTGTTGACCCAATGCATCATTGAAATTCAAGCTGGAAAGATGATTTTAATATATCACTTGTACATTTTGTATTGCTCTTCTGGTGACAATGTAGTTTGTTTTTGTCAATTACCATTTTAATAATAGGGTAAAGAAAATGAAGTGGATTTTTGAAAGAAAACAATACTGTCAATATACTATTAAAACAAATTAAAATGGTAAAAGTTATTGTACTTTAAGTAAAAATAAAAGAGACAAAATATCAATCCCAGTTTTGGATTACTTTAATTAACAAAAAAAAATGCATATAGCAGAGGATAGTTTCAATCTGCCTACCTCTGGGTTATGGGCCCAGCATGCTTCCATTGCAGTACTCTGCTGCACATGTAAGTGCAAGAGATCCTGAAGCACTCACTCATCATGGGAAAGTACCAATGTGTTTCTTCGTTGGTTGATGGAAGAAACATCTTACAAAAACTCTCCAGATTATTGACATTTTAAAGTTTTTCTAGGAAACGTTTTAGATGAATGCTTATTAGCCTTTGTCAGTATGGAAATTTGCAAAGTGTCTCTGTGGCGCAATCAGTTAGTATGTACGGCTTTTAACCAAAAGGTTGGTGGTTTAATCCCACCCAGGGACCTAATTGACCTTGTTATCAGATTTTGGTGATCTTTAAGTAGACAAGTCAAAATTTCAAACCCCCTGTTATGGTGTAGGGTACTTGGCCTTCTCTGATGTAATCAGAGTTAGATTTGATTCAGTGATTTTATAAAAACAGCTAGGAAGCACAATTTAGCAGTGGGTTGCAGAGAAAAAAAATATGCTGGCAGAAAAATCCAATTGAGTGATTAAACAGCTCTTTATTTTCTGGCTTTATTTTTATGCTAACAAATTTGTTCTCTGAAAAGTGTCCACAAAGCCAAGTCTCTGATTAACACCTTTGTAAGGATGGTTTTTCACCTATTACTAAATTAAACTTGCTTCATTGGAAAGGCAGCAAGATGCATCCTCATTTCAATGTCTACTGAAATAATACAGGTTGACACCAGGAAACATTAACGCCACTGCATCCTTGCTGCTTTCTCATGTAAAAGTCTGTTTAATATGAAAACAAGGTGATATCTAATTAGCACACAGGTAAGGAATTAAGAAAATCTTTATTTAAGGGTGAAGATGTTTCTCACAAAATCGTTGCCCCAATGCATCATTGAAATTCAAGCTGGAAAGATGATTTTAATATATCACTTGTACATTTTGTATTGCTCTTCTGGTGACAATGTAGTTTTTTTTGTCAATTACCATTTTAATAATCGGGTAAAGAAAATTAAGTGGATTTTTGAAAGAAAACTATACTGTCAATATACTATTAAAACAAATTAAAATGGTAAAAGTTATTGTACTTTAAGTAAAAATAAAAGAGCAAAAATATCAATCCCAGTTTTGATTACTTAAATTAACAAAAAAAATGCATATAGCAAAGGATAGTTTCAATCTGCCTACCTCTGGGTTATGGGTCCAGCATGCTTCCATTGCAGTACTCTGCTGCACATGTAAGTGCAAGAGATCCTGAAGCACTCACTCATCATGGGAAAGTACCAATGTGTTTATTCATTGGTTGATGGAAGAAACATCTTACAAAAACTCTCCAGATTATTGATTTTTTAATATTTTTCTAGGAAACGTTCTAGATGTATGCTTATTAGCCTTTGTCAGTATGTACTGTTTACAAAGTGTCTCGGTGGCGCAATCGGTTAGTGTGTTCGGCTATTAACCAAAAGGTTGGTGGTTCAATCCCACCCAGGGACGTAATTGACCTTGTGATCAGATTTTGGTGATATTTAAGTAGACAAGTCAAAATTTCAAACCCCCTCTTATTGTGTAGGGTACCTGGCCTTCTCTGATGTAATCAGAGTTAGATTTGATTCAGTGATTTTATAAAAAACAGCTAGGAAGCACAATTTAGCAGTGGGTTGCAGAGAAAAAAAATATGCTGGCAGAAAAATCCAATCGAGTGATTAAAGAGCTCTTTATTTTCTGGCTTTATTTTTATGCTAACAAATTTGTTCTCTGAAAAGTGTCCACAAAGCCAAGTCTCTGATTAACACCTTTGTAGGGATGGTTTTTCACCTATTACTAAATTAAACTTGCTTCATTGGAAAGGCAGCAAGATGTATCCTCATTTCAATGTCTACTGAAATAATACAGGTTGACACCAGGAAACATTAACGCCACTGCATCCTTGCTGCTTTCTCATGTGGAAGTCTGTTTAATGTGAAAACAAGGTGGTATCTAATTAGCACACAGGTAAGGAATTACGAAAATCTTTATTTAAGGGTGAAGATGTTTCTCACAAAATTGTTGCCCCAATGCATCATTGAAATTCAAGCTGGAAAGATGATTTTAATATATCACTTGTACATTTTGTATTGCTCTTCTGGTGACAATGTAGTTTTTTTGTCAATTACCATTTTAATAACAGGGTAAAGAAAATTAAGTGGATTTTTGATAGAAAACTATACTGTCAATATACTATTAAAACAAATTAAAATGGTAAAAGTTATTGTACTTTAAGTAAAAATAAAAGAGCCAAAATATCAATCCCAGTTTTGGATTACTTTAATTAACAAACAAAAAAATGCATATAGCAGAGGATAGTTTCAATCTGCCTACCTCTGGGTTATGGGCCCAGCATGCTTCCATTGCAGTACTCTGCTGCACATGTAAGTGCAAGAGATCCTGAAGCACTCACTCATCATGGGAAAGTACCAATGTGTTTCTTCGTTGGTTGATGGAAGAAACATCTTACAAAAACTCTCCAGATTATTGACTTTTTAAAGTTTTTCTAGGAAACGTTTTAGATGAATGCTTATTAGCCTTTGTCAGTATGGACTTTTGCAAAGTGTCTCTGTGGTGCAATCGGTTAGTGTGTTTGGCTATTAACCAAAAGGTTGGTGGTTCAATCCCACCCAGGGACATAATTAACCTTGTGATCAGATTTTGGTGATATTTAAGTAGACAAGTCAAAATTTCATACCTCATCTTATGGTGTAGGGTACATGGCCTTCTCTGATGTAATCAGAGTTAGATTTGATTCAGTGATTTTATAAAAAACAGCTAGGAAGCACAATTTAGCAGTGGGTTGCAGAGAAAAAAAATATGCTGGCAGAAAAATCCAATCGAGTGATTAAACAGCTCTTCATTTTCTGGCTTTATTTTTATGCTAACAAATTTGTTCTCTGAAAAGTGTCCACAAAGCCAAGTCTCTGATTAACACCTTTGTAAGGATGGTTTTTCACCTATTACTAAATTAAACTTGCTTCATTGGAAAGGCAGCAAGATGCATCCTCATTTCAATGTCTACTGAAATAATACAAGTTGACACCAGGAAACATTAACGCCACTGCATCCTTGCTGCTTTCTCATGTGGAAGTCTGTTTAATGTGAAAACAAGGTGATATCTAATTAGCACACAGGTAAGGAATTAAGAAAATCTTTATTTAAGGGTGAAGATGTTTCTCACAAAATTGTTGACCCAATGCAACATTGAAATTCAAGCTGGAAAGATGATTTTAATATATCACTTGTACATTTTGTATTGCTCTTCTGGTGACAATGTAGTTTGTTTTTGTCAATTACCATTTTAATAATAGGGTAAAGAAAATGAAGTGGATTTTTGAAAGAAAACAATACTGTCAATATACTATTAAAACAAATTAAAATGGTAAAAGTTATTGTACTTTAAGTAAAAATAAAAGAGACAAAATATCAATCCCAGTTTTGGATTACTTTAATTAACAAAAAAAAAAATGCATATAGCAGAGGATAGTTTCAATCTGCCTACCTCTGGGTTATGGGCCCAGCATGCTTCCATTGCAGTACTCTGCTGCACATGTAAGTTCAAGAGATCCTGAAGCACTCACTCATCATGGGAAAGTACCAATGTGTTTCTTCGTTGGTTGATGGAAGAAACATCTTACAAAAACTCTCCAGATTATTGACTTTTTAAAGTTTTTCTAGGAAACGTTTTAGATGAATGCTTATTAGCCTTTGTCAGTATGGACTTTTGCAAAGTGTCTCTGTGGCGCAATCAGTTAGTATGTACAGCTATTAACCAAAAGGTTGGTGGTTCAATCCCACCCAGGGACCTAATTGACCTTGTTATCAGATTTTGGTGATCTTTAAGTAGACAAGTCAAAATTTCAAACCCCCTGTTTTGGTGTAGGGTACCTGGCCTTCTCTGATGTAATCAGAGTTAGATTTGATTCAGTGATTTTATAAAAACAGCTAGGAAGCACAATTTAGCAGTGGGTTGCAGAGAAAAAAAATATGCTGGCAGAAAAATCCAATTGAGTGATTAAACAGCTCTTTATTTTCTGGCTTTATTTTTATGCTAACAAATTTGTTCTCTGAAAAGTGTCCACAAAGCCAAGTCTCTGATTAACACCTTTGTAGGGATGGTTTTTCACCTATTACTAAATTAAACTTGCTTCATTGGAAAGGCAGCAAGATGTATCCTCATTTCAATGTCTACTGAAATAATACAGGTTGACACCAGGAAACATTAACGCCACTGCATCCTTGCTGCTTTCTCATGTGGAAGTCTGTTTAATGTGAAAACAAGGTGATATCTAATTAGCACACAGGTAAGGAATTAAGAAAATCTTTATTTAAGGGTGAAGATGTTTCTCACAAAATTGTTGACCCAATGCATCATTGAAATTCAAGCTGGAAAGATGATTTTAATATATCACTTGTACATTTTGTATTGCTCTTCTGGTGACAATGTAGTTTGTTTTTGTCAATTACCATTTTAATAATAGGGTAAAGAAAATGAAGTGGATTTTTGAAAGAAAACAATACTGTCAATATACTATTAAAACAAATTAAAATGGTAAAAGTTATTGTACTTTAAGTAAAAATAAAAGAGACAAAATATCAATCCCAGTTTTTGATTACTTAAATTAACAAAAAAAAAATGCATATAGCAGAGGATAGTTTCAATCTGCCTACCTCTGGGTTATGGGCCCAGCATGCTTCCATTGCAGTACTCTGCTGCACATGTAAGTGCAAGAGATCCTGAAGCACTCA
This sequence comes from Pseudophryne corroboree, assembly GCF_028390025.1. Lineage (NCBI taxonomy): Eukaryota > Metazoa > Chordata > Amphibia > Anura > Myobatrachidae > Pseudophryne > Pseudophryne corroboree. Next base: position 56,272 of record NW_026968486.1, on the reverse strand, counting down.
CTCATCATGGGAAAGTACCAATGTGTTTCTTCGTTGGTTGATGGAAGAAACATCTTACAAAAACTCTCCAGATTAATCAGGCAGAGGCGCTCACTGGGCAGAGATGCTGATCGCATCTCTGGCATGTGCCGGTGCACTGCGGCACCAGCACACACGCACTTCAGACCTGATCTCCTGTTGTGTGAATATGCACAGCAGGGATCAGGTCTGAATTAGGCCCTATATACAGCTGTCAGTAAGGCAGGGATGTGCTGCTGCCAGTGAGGCAGGGATGTGCTGCTGGTAGTGAAGCAGTGATGTGCTGCTGTCAGCGAAGCAGTGCTGTGCTGCTGTCAGCGAGACAGGGATGTGCTGCTGTCAGCGAGGCAGGGATGTGCTGCTGTCAGCGAAGCAGGGATGTGCTGCTGTCAGCGAAGCAGGGATGTGCTGCTGTCAGTGAAGCAGGGATGTGCTGCTGTCAGCGAGGCAGGGATGTGCTGCTGTCAGCGAGGCAGGGATGTGCTGCTGTCAGCGAGGCAGGGATGTGCTGCTATAAGTGAGGTAGGGATGTGCTGCTGTCATTGAAGCAGGAATGTGCTGCTGCAGTGAGGCAGAGATATGCAGCCCACTATCTCCCTATCACCCCTGCCTGAGTCACACACTTTCCCTGTCACCCCTGCCTCAGTTACCCACTATCTCCCAGTCACCGCTGCCTCAGTCAACCACTATATCTGCGATCCCTGCCTCAGTCACCCACTATACCAGTCACCCCTGCTTTAGTCACCCACTGTCACCCTATCACCCCTGCTTCAGTCACCCACTATCCCTGTCAACCCTGCCTCAGTCACCCACTATCTCCCAGTCACCCCTGCCTCAGTCAGCCACTATCCCTGTCACCCATGCCTCAGTCTCTTACTGTCCCTGTCACCCCTGCCACAGTCATCCACTATCTCCCTATCACCCCTGCCTTAGTCATTTATTATACCTGTCACCCACTTTCTTCCCATACTTACCCAACCCCTTCCTATCACCCCTCCCTCAGTAACCCACTATCTCCCTGTCACCCACTATCTCCCAGTCACCCCGGCCTCAGTCACCCACTATCTCCCACTCATACATGCTTCAGTCACCCACTATCTCCAAGTCATCCCTGCCTCAGTCACCTACTGACACCAGTGCAGACATTTCTGCTGCGGCCTCTCCACTCTCCAGCGTGAACGTCCTGACGACTGAGGAAATCCGCTTCCTAGTTGAGGACTCCGGGAATGAACACTGCCGATATTGCTGTCAGATGACTTTCTACCCAACGGAGGATTTTTGATACTTCCAGCTTTGCCATGCAGTTTCGAGTGCCGCCTTGATGATTTGTGTACACTACCATGGTGGCGTTGTCAGATTGTACTTGAACAGGCCTGTTTTGTACTAGAGGCAGGGCCAGTGTCAATTAATTGAACACTGCCTGCAATTCCAGAATGTATATCAGGAGGAGAGATTCCTCCCTGGTCCACCGACCCTGGAGAAAGTGTTGCTCCAACACCATGGCCCAGCCCAAAAGACTGGCATCCATTGTCAGGAGGACACAGTTGGAGATCCAGAAGGGATGGCCCCTGCTCAACTGTTGGTCCTGTAGCCACCAGCTCAGTGTCAGACGAACCTCCGGAGTCAAGGAGATCATTTGAGACATCATCCGATGAGGCAGGCCGTCCCACTTGGAGAGGATTAACCTCTGCAGAGGGCGGTAATGAAATTGAGCGTACTCTACCATATCGAAAGCCGACACCATGAGGTCTAGTACTTGCATCGCTGTGTGTATCAACACTCTTGGGCGAGAGAGGACGATACTGTCCTGAATTTTCAGGACTTTCTCTGGAGACAGAAACAATTGTTGGCTGTGTGTGTCCAGCAGTGCCCCTAGGTGCACAATGTTCCGAGCAGGGACCAGCGAGGACTTTTTTCAGTTGATGAGCCACCCGTGGACTTTTAGGAATTGGACCGCCAGTTCCAGATAACTGTGGAGAACCTCTTGGGAGTTCACCAGGATCAGCAAGTCGTCCAGATTTGGCAGGATCCTGATTCTCTGATGGTGAAGGGTCGTCATCACGGCCATGACCTTGGTGAATATCCGAGGTGCCGTGGCCAAACCAGAAGGCAGGACTTGAAATCCAAAAACAAACCTGATCCAAAAATCCAAAAACAAACAAATCTGACTATCAGGAACTGGACTGCGGGTGCTCCTTCCAGCACTTGCAGGGGGCGTGCAAATGGTGGAAGGCGCATGCTCTTCACGTCCAGTGTTGGGAAGGTCAGGCATCGCAACCGACACAATTGGACTCTCCTTGTGGATTTGGGATTTCAAAGAACGCACAGTTCTTTGCTGTGCTTTTGCCAGCTTGAGTCTTTTCATTTTTCTAGCGAGAGGCTGAGTGCTTCCATCCTCATGTGAAGCTGAACCACTAGCCATGAACATAGGCCAGGGCCTCAGCCGTTCCTTGCCACTCCGTGTGGTAAATGGCATATTGGCAAGTTTACGCTTCTCCTCCGACAATTTTATTTTAGATTTTTGAGTCCTTTTTTTACTGATATTTGGTGTTTTGGATTTTACATGCTCTGTACTATGACATTGGGCATCGGCCTTGGCAGACAACGTTGCTGGCATTTCATCGTCTCGGCCATGACTAGTGGCAGCAGCTTCAGCACGAGGTGGAAGTCGATCTTGATCTTTCCCTATTTTTGGAACCTCAACATTTTTGTTCTCCATATTTTAATAGGCACAACTAAAAGGCACCTCAGGTAAACAATGGAGATGGATGGATACTAGTATACTTATGGATGACGAGCGACTGCCGACACAGAGGTAGCTACAGCCGTGGACTACCGTACTGTGTCTGCTGCTAATATAGACTGGATGATAATGAGATAAAATTAAAATATATATATATATATCACACTAGTACTGCAGCCGGACAGGTATATATTATGTAATGACGGACCTTCTGGACACTGTCTGTCAGCACTGCAGACTCCTAAAGTAAGCTACTAGTATCAAGAAGATAGAAAAAAAAAAACCACGGGTAGGTGGTATACAATTATGGATGGACGAGCGACTGCCGACACAGAGGTAACTACAGCCGTGGACTACCGTACTGTGTCTGCTGCTAATATAGACTGGATGATAATGAGATAAAATTAAAATATATATATATATATCACACTAGTACTGCAGCCGGACAGGTATATATTATGTAATGACGGACCTGCTGGACACTGTCTGTCAGCACTGCAGACTCCTAAAGTAAGCTACTAGTATCAAGAAGATAGAAAAAAAAAAACCACGGGTAGGTGGTATACAATTATGGATGGACGAGCGACTGCCGACACAGAGGTAGCTACAGCCGTGGACTACCGTACTGTGTCTGCTGCTAATATAGACTGGATGATAATGAGATAAAATTAAAATATATATATATATCACACTAGTACTGCAGCCGGACAGGTATATATTATGTAATGACGGACCTGCTGGACACTGTCTGTCAGCACTGCAGACTCCTAAAGTAAGCTACTAGTATCAAGAAGATAGAAAAAAAAAAAAACACGGGTAGGTGGTATACAATTATGGATGGACGAGCGACTGCCGACACAGAGGTAGCTACTACAGCCGTGGACTACCGTACTGTGTCTGCTGCTAATATAGACTGGATGATAATGAGATAAAATTAAAATATATATATATATATCACACTAGTACTGGCGCCGGACAGGTATATATTATGTAATGACGGACCTGCTGGACACTGTCTGTCAGCACTGCAGACTCCTAAAGTAAGCTACTAGTATCAAGAAGATAGAAGAAAAGAAAAAACACGGGTAGGTGGTATACAATTATGGATGGACGAGCGACTGCCGACACAGAGGTAGCTACAGCCGTGGACTACCGTACTGTGTCTGCTGCTAATATAGACTGGATGATAATGAGATAAAATTAAAATATATATATATTATATATCACACTAGTACTGCAGCCGGACAGGTATATATTATGTAATGACGGACCTGCTGGACACTGTCTGTCAGACTCAGCACTGCAGACTCCTAAAGTAAGCTACTAGTATCAAGAAGATAGAAAAAAAAAACCACGGGTAGGTGGTATACAATTATGGATGGACGAGCGACTGCCGACACAGAGGTAGCTACAGCCGTGGACTACCGTACTGTGTCTGCTGCTAATATAGACTGGATGATAGTGAGATAAAATTAAAATATATATATATATCACACTAGTACTGCAGCCGGACAGGTATATATTATGTAATGACGGACCTGCTGGACACTGTCTGCAGAATGCGTTTATAAAAACACCACACGACGAGTGTTTAACTTTTTCAGGCAGACAATCACAATATACTGGTGGTCAGCAGACAATCACAATACTGGTGGTCAGTGGTCACTGGTCAGTCACACTGGCAGTGGCACTCTGGCAGCAAAAGTGTGCACTGTACTTAAAATATGTACTCCTGCTATAACTGCTCCCCAGTCTCCCCCACAATTAAGCTGTGTGAGCAGTGAGCACTCAGCACAGTCAGATAATGATATACAGTATTACATATAATGCAGCACACTGGGCTGAGCACAGATATGGTATGTGACTGTGTCACACTGTGTATCGTTTTTTTTCAGGCAGAGAACGGATTAATTAAACTGGTGGTCACTGGTCACACTATCAGCAGCAAGTAGTACTCCTCCTAATAATATGCTCCCCAAAATTTGTGTCTCTCTCTAGTACTCTAGTCTAAACGGAGAGGACGCCAGCCACGTCCTCTCCCTATCAATCTCAATGCACGTGTGAAAATGGCGGCGACGCGCGGCTCCTTATATAGAATCCGAGTCTCGCGATAGAATACGAGCCTCGCGAGAATCCGACAGCGGGATGATGACGTTCGGGCGCGCTCGGGTTAACCGAGCAAGGCGGGAAGATCCGAGTCGCTCGGCCCCGTGTAAAAAAACCTGAAGTTCGGGCGGGTTCGGATTCCGAGGAACCGAACCCGCTCATCTCTACCCTCTATACAGTACACTGACCTCTATATACCTGCTAGTACATCCCTGATGCCTATATTTCCTAAGCTAAATCCCTGACGCCTCTATTCCCTACGCTACATCCCTGACGCCTCTATTCCCTATGCTACATCCCTGACGCCTCTATACCCTACGCTACATCCCTGATGCCTCTATTCCCTACGCTACATTCCTGATGCCTCTATAACCTACGCTACATCCCTGACGCCTCTATACCCTACGCTACATCCCTGACGCCTCTATACAGTACAATGCATTACTGATCCCTCTAGACCATACATCCTCATTACATCAGAGAGATAGTGAAACACTGGAAAAAATAAGGATAAAGTGGACTACAGAAACTGATGCTCTAAACAAAGGAGAGAGAGAGAGAGAGAAAAGCACAAGGGAAAGTGGGCAATCGGAACACCATAGAGAGAGGAGAGATAGAAATGCCTGAAAAAGTAAAGGGGGTTGGGTATGGCATCCGGCGCTCGGGATTCCAGCAGTCATATGATACCTAATCCTAACCCTCTGGGGGGGTGGCGGATAGGGCTAACCCTCAGGGGGTGGCAGCTAGGACTAACCCCCCCCCCCCTAGTGCCTTCCCTAACACCCCCTCCCCCGGTCCTAACCCTCCCTCCAATACTCGCCTTCGGGATGTTGGCTGTCAGCAAGATGCATCCTCATTTCAATGTCTACTGAAATAATTCAGGTTGACACCAGGAAACATTAACGCCACTGCATCCTTGCTGCTTTCTCATGTGGAAGTCTGTTTAATGTGAAAACAAGGTGATATCTAATTATCTAATTAGCACACAGGTAAGGAATTAAGAAAATCTTTATTTAAGGGTGAAGATGTTTCTCACAAAATCGTTGCCCCAATGCATCATTGAAATTCAAGCTGGAAAGATGATTTTAATATATCACTTGTACATTTTGTATTGCTCTTCTGGTGACAATGTAGTTTGTTTTTGTCAATTACCATTTTAATAATAGGGTAAATAAAATTAAGTGGATTTTTGAAAGAAAACAATACTGTCAATATACTATTAAAACAAATTAAAATGGTAAAAGTTATTGTACTTTAAGTAAAAATAAAAGAGCCAAAATATCAATCCCAGTTTTGGATTACTTTAATTAACAAAAAAAAAAGCATACAGCAGAGGATAGTTTCAATCTGCCTACCTCTGGGTTATGGGTCCAGCATGCTTCCATTGCAGTACTCTGCTGCACATGTAAGTGCAAGAGATCCTGAAGCACTCACTCATCATGGGAAAGTACCAATGTGTTTCTTCGTTGGTTGATGGAAGAAACATCTTACAAAAACTCTCCAGATTATTGACTTTTTAAAGTTTTGCTAGGAAACGTTTTAGATGAATGCTTATTAGCCTTTGTCAGTATGGACTTTTGCAAAGTGTCTCTGTGGCGCAATCAGTTAGTATGTACGGCTATTAACCAAAAGGTTGGTGGTTCAATCCCACCCAGGGACCTAATTGACCTTGTTATCAGATTTTGGTGATCTTTAAGTAGACTAGTCAAAATTTCAAACCCCCTGTTATGGTGTAGGGTACTTGGCCTTCTCTGATGTAATCAGAGTTAGATTTTATTCAGTGATTTTATAAAAACAGCTAGGAAGCACAATTTAGCAGTGGGTTGCAGAGAAAAAAAATATGCTGGCAGAAAAATCCAATTGAGTGATTAAACAGTTTTTTATTTTCTGGCTTTATTTTTATGCTAACAAATTTGTTCTCTGAAAAGTGTCCACAAAGCCAAGTCTCTGATTAACACCTTTGTAAGGATGGTTTTTCACCTATTACTAAATTAAACTTGCTTCATTGGAAAGGCAGCAAGATGCATCCTCATTTCAATGTCTACTGAAATAATACAGGTTGACACCAGGAAACATTAACGCCACTGCATCCTTGCTGCTTTCTCATGTAAAAGTCTGTTTAATATGAAAACAAGGTGATATCTAATTAGCACACAGGTAAGGAATTAAGAAAATCTTTATTTAAGGGTGAAGATGTTTCTCACAAAATCGTTGCCCCAATGCATCATTGAAATTCAAGCTGGAAAGATGATTTTAATATATCACTTGTACATTTTGTATTGCTCTTCTGGTGACAATGTAGTTTTTTTTGTCAATTACCATTTTAATAATCGGGTAAAGAAAATTAAGTGGATTTTTGAAAGAAAACTATACTGTCAATATACTATTAAAACAAATTAAAATGGTAAAAGTTATTGTACTTTAAGTAAAAATAAAAGAGCAAAAATATCAATCCCAGTTTTGATTACTTAAATTAACAAAAAAAATGCATATAGCAAAGGATAGTTTCAATCTGCCTACCTCTGGGTTATGGGTCCAGCATGCTTCCATTGCAGTACTCTGCTGCACATGTAAGTGCAAGAGATCCTGAAGCACTCACTCATCATGGGAAAGTACCAATGTGTTTATTCATTGGTTGATGGAAGAAACATCTTACAAAAACTCTCCAGATTATTGATTTTTTAATATTTTTCTAGGAAACGTTCTAGATGTATGCTTATTAGCCTTTGTCAGTATGTACTGTTTACAAAGTGTCTCGGTGGCGCAATCGGTTAGTGTGTTCGGCTATTAACCAAAAGGTTGGTGGTTCAATCCCACCCAGGGACGTAATTGACCTTGTGATCAGATTTTGGTGATATTTAAGTAGACAAGTCAAAATTTCAAACCCCCTCTTATTGTGTAGGGTACCTGGCCTTCTCTGATGTAATCAGAGTTAGATTTGATTCAGTGATTTTATAAAAAACAGCTAGGAAGCACAATTTAGCAGTGGGTTGCAGAGAAAAAAAATATGCTGGCAGAAAAATCCAATCGAGTGATTAAAGAGCTCTTTATTTTCTGGCTTTATTTTTATGCTAACAAATTTGTTCTCTGAAAAGTGTCCACAAAGCCAAGTCTCTGATTAACACCTTTGTAGGGATGGTTTTTCACCTATTACTAAATTAAACTTGCTTCATTGGAAAGGCAGCAAGATGTATCCTCATTTCAATGTCTACTGAAATAATACAGGTTGACACCAGGAAACATTAACGCCACTGCATCCTTGCTGCTTTCTCATGTGGAAGTCTGTTTAATGTGAAAACAAGGTGGTATCTAATTAGCACACAGGTAAGGAATTACGAAAATCTTTATTTAAGGGTGAAGATGTTTCTCACAAAATTGTTGCCCCAATGCATCATTGAAATTCAAGCTGGAAAGATGATTTTAATATATCACTTGTACATTTTGTATTGCTCTTCTGGTGACAATGTAGTTTTTTTGTCAATTACCATTTTAATAACAGGGTAAAGAAAATTAAGTGGATTTTTGATAGAAAACTATACTGTCAATATACTATTAAAACAAATTAAAATGGTAAAAGTTATTGTACTTTAAGTAAAAATAAAAGAGCCAAAATATCAATCCCAGTTTTGGATTACTTTAATTAACAAACAAAAAAATGCATATAGCAGAGGATAGTTTCAATCTGCCTACCTCTGGGTTATGGGCCCAGCATGCTTCCATTGCAGTACTCTGCTGCACATGTAAGTGCAAGAGATCCTGAAGCACTCACTCATCATGGGAAAGTACCAATGTGTTTCTTCGTTGGTTGATGGAAGAAACATCTTACAAAAACTCTCCAGATTATTGACTTTTTAAAGTTTTTCTAGGAAACGTTTTAGATGAATGCTTATTAGCCTTTGTCAGTATGGACTTTTGCAAAGTGTCTCTGTGGTGCAATCGGTTAGTGTGTTTGGCTATTAACCAAAAGGTTGGTGGTTCAATCCCACCCAGGGACATAATTAACCTTGTGATCAGATTTTGGTGATATTTAAGTAGACAAGTCAAAATTTCATACCTCATCTTATGGTGTAGGGTACATGGCCTTCTCTGATGTAATCAGAGTTAGATTTGATTCAGTGATTTTATAAAAAACAGCTAGGAAGCACAATTTAGCAGTGGGTTGCAGAGAAAAAAAATATGCTGGCAGAAAAATCCAATCGAGTGATTAAACAGCTCTTCATTTTCTGGCTTTATTTTTATGCTAACAAATTTGTTCTCTGAAAAGTGTCCACAAAGCCAAGTCTCTGATTAACACCTTTGTAAGGATGGTTTTTCACCTATTACTAAATTAAACTTGCTTCATTGGAAAGGCAGCAAGATGCATCCTCATTTCAATGTCTACTGAAATAATACAAGTTGACACCAGGAAACATTAACGCCACTGCATCCTTGCTGCTTTCTCATGTGGAAGTCTGTTTAATGTGAAAACAAGGTGATATCTAATTAGCACACAGGTAAGGAATTAAGAAAATCTTTATTTAAGGGTGAAGATGTTTCTCACAAAATTGTTGACCCAATGCAACATTGAAATTCAAGCTGGAAAGATGATTTTAATATATCACTTGTACATTTTGTATTGCTCTTCTGGTGACAATGTAGTTTGTTTTTGTCAATTACCATTTTAATAATAGGGTAAAGAAAATGAAGTGGATTTTTGAAAGAAAACAATACTGTCAATATACTATTAAAACAAATTAAAATGGTAAAAGTTATTGTACTTTAAGTAAAAATAAAAGAGACAAAATATCAATCCCAGTTTTGGATTACTTTAATTAACAAAAAAAAAAATGCATATAGCAGAGGATAGTTTCAATCTGCCTACCTCTGGGTTATGGGCCCAGCATGCTTCCATTGCAGTACTCTGCTGCACATGTAAGTTCAAGAGATCCTGAAGCACTCACTCATCATGGGAAAGTACCAATGTGTTTCTTCGTTGGTTGATGGAAGAAACATCTTACAAAAACTCTCCAGATTATTGACTTTTTAAAGTTTTTCTAGGAAACGTTTTAGATGAATGCTTATTAGCCTTTGTCAGTATGGACTTTTGCAAAGTGTCTCTGTGGCGCAATCAGTTAGTATGTACAGCTATTAACCAAAAGGTTGGTGGTTCAATCCCACCCAGGGACCTAATTGACCTTGTTATCAGATTTTGGTGATCTTTAAGTAGACAAGTCAAAATTTCAAACCCCCTGTTTTGGTGTAGGGTACCTGGCCTTCTCTGATGTAATCAGAGTTAGATTTGATTCAGTGATTTTATAAAAACAGCTAGGAAGCACAATTTAGCAGTGGGTTGCAGAGAAAAAAAATATGCTGGCAGAAAAATCCAATTGAGTGATTAAACAGCTCTTTATTTTCTGGCTTTATTTTTATGCTAACAAATTTGTTCTCTGAAAAGTGTCCACAAAGCCAAGTCTCTGATTAACACCTTTGTAGGGATGGTTTTTCACCTATTACTAAATTAAACTTGCTTCATTGGAAAGGCAGCAAGATGTATCCTCATTTCAATGTCTACTGAAATAATACAGGTTGACACCAGGAAACATTAACGCCACTGCATCCTTGCTGCTTTCTCATGTGGAAGTCTGTTTAATGTGAAAACAAGGTGATATCTAATTAGCACACAGGTAAGGAATTAAGAAAATCTTTATTTAAGGGTGAAGATGTTTCTCACAAAATTGTTGACCCAATGCATCATTGAAATTCAAGCTGGAAAGATGATTTTAATATATCACTTGTACATTTTGTATTGCTCTTCTGGTGACAATGTAGTTTGTTTTTGTCAATTACCATTTTAATAATAGGGTAAAGAAAATGAAGTGGATTTTTGAAAGAAAACAATACTGTCAATATACTATTAAAACAAATTAAAATGGTAAAAGTTATTGTACTTTAAGTAAAAATAAAAGAGACAAAATATCAATCCCAGTTTTTGATTACTTAAATTAACAAAAAAAAAATGCATATAGCAGAGGATAGTTTCAATCTGCCTACCTCTGGGTTATGGGCCCAGCATGCTTCCATTGCAGTACTCTGCTGCACATGTAAGTGCAAGAGATCCTGAAGCACTCACTCATCATGGGAAAGTACCAATGTGTTTCTTCGTTGGTTGATGGAAGAAACATCTTACAAAAACTCTCCAGATTAATCAGGCAGAGGCGCTCACTGGGCAGAGATGCTGATCGCATCTCTGGCATGTGCCGGTGCACTGCGGCACCAGCACACACGCACTTCAGACCTGATCTCCTGTTGTGTGAATATGCACAGCAGGGATCAGGTCTGAATTAGGCCCTATATACAGCTGTCAGTAAGGCAGGGATGTGCTGCTGCCAGTGAGGCAGGGATGTGCTGCTGGTAGTGAAGCAGTGATGTGCTGCTGTCAGCGAAGCAGTGCTGTGCTGCTGTCAGCGAGACAGGGATGTGCTGCTGTCAGCGAGGCAGGGATGTGCTGCTGTCAGCGAAGCAGGGATGTGCTGCTGTCAGCGAAGCAGGGATGTGCTGCTGTCAGTGAAGCAGGGATGTGCTGCTGTCAGCGAGGCAGGGATGTGCTGCTGTCAGCGAGGCAGGGATGTGCTGCTGTCAGCGAGGCAGGGATGTGCTGCTATAAGTGAGGTAGGGATGTGCTGCTGTCATTGAAGCAGGAATGTGCTGCTGCAGTGAGGCAGAGATATGCAGCCCACTATCTCCCTATCACCCCTGCCTGAGTCACACACTTTCCCTGTCACCCCTGCCTCAGTTACCCACTATCTCCCAGTCACCGCTGCCTCAGTCAACCACTATATCTGCGATCCCTGCCTCAGTCACCCACTATACCAGTCACCCCTGCTTTAGTCACCCACTGTCACCCTATCACCCCTGCTTCAGTCACCCACTATCCCTGTCAACCCTGCCTCAGTCACCCACTATCTCCCAGTCACCCCTGCCTCAGTCAGCCACTATCCCTGTCACCCATGCCTCAGTCTCTTACTGTCCCTGTCACCCCTGCCACAGTCATCCACTATCTCCCTATCACCCCTGCCTTAGTCATTTATTATACCTGTCACCCACTTTCTTCCCATACTTACCCAACCCCTTCCTATCACCCCTCCCTCAGTAACCCACTATCTCCCTGTCACCCACTATCTCCCAGTCACCCCGGCCTCAGTCACCCACTATCTCCCACTCATACATGCTTCAGTCACCCACTATCTCCAAGTCATCCCTGCCTCAGTCACCTACTGACACCAGTGCAGACATTTCTGCTGCGGCCTCTCCACTCTCCAGCGTGAACGTCCTGACGACTGAGGAAATCCGCTTCCTAGTTGAGGACTCCGGGAATGAACACTGCCGATATTGCTGTCAGATGACTTTCTACCCAACGGAGGATTTTTGATACTTCCAGCTTTGCCATGCAGTTTCGAGTGCCGCCTTGATGATTTGTGTACACTACCATGGTGGCGTTGTCAGATTGTACTTGAACAGGCCTGTTTTGTACTAGAGGCAGGGCCAGTGTCAATTAATTGAACACTGCCTGCAATTCCAGAATGTATATCAGGAGGAGAGATTCCTCCCTGGTCCACCGACCCTGGAGAAAGTGTTGCTCCAACACCATGGCCCAGCCCAAAAGACTGGCATCCATTGTCAGGAGGACACAGTTGGAGATCCAGAAGGGATGGCCCCTGCTCAACTGTTGGTCCTGTAGCCACCAGCTCAGTGTCAGACGAACCTCCGGAGTCAAGGAGATCATTTGAGACATCATCCGATGAGGCAGGCCGTCCCACTTGGAGAGGATTAACCTCTGCAGAGGGCGGTAATGAAATTGAGCGTACTCTACCATATCGAAAGCCGACACCATGAGGTCTAGTACTTGCATCGCTGTGTGTATCAACACTCTTGGGCGAGAGAGGACGATACTGTCCTGAATTTTCAGGACTTTCTCTGGAGACAGAAACAATTGTTGGCTGTGTGTGTCCAGCAGTGCCCCTAGGTGCACAATGTTCCGAGCAGGGACCAGCGAGGACTTTTTTCAGTTGATGAGCCACCCGTGGACTTTTAGGAATTGGACCGCCAGTTCCAGATAACTGTGGAGAACCTCTTGGGAGTTCACCAGGATCAGCAAGTCGTCCAGATTTGGCAGGATCCTGATTCTCTGATGGTGAAGGGTCGTCATCACGGCCATGACCTTGGTGAATATCCGAGGTGCCGTGGCCAAACCAGAAGGCAGGACTTGAAATCCAAAAACAAACCTGATCCAAAAATCCAAAAACAAACAAATCTGACTATCAGGAACTGGACTGCGGGTGCTCCTTCCAGCACTTGCAGGGGGCGTGCAAATGGTGGAAGGCGCATGCTCTTCACGTCCAGTGTTGGGAAGGTCAGGCATCGCAACCGACACAATTGGACTCTCCTTGTGGATTTGGGATTTCAAAGAACGCACAGTTCTTTGCTGTGCTTTTGCCAGCTTGAGTCTTTTCATTTTTCTAGCGAGAGGCTGAGTGCTTCCATCCTCATGTGAAGCTGAACCACTAGCCATGAACATAGGCCAGGGCCTCAGCCGTTCCTTGCCACTCCGTGTGGTAAATGGCATATTGGCAAGTTTACGCTTCTCCTCCGACAATTTTATTTTAGATTTTTGAGTCCTTTTTTTACTGATATTTGGTGTTTTGGATTTTACATGCTCTGTACTATGACATTGGGCATCGGCCTTGGCAGACAACGTTGCTGGCATTTCATCGTCTCGGCCATGACTAGTGGCAGCAGCTTCAGCACGAGGTGGAAGTCGATCTTGATCTTTCCCTATTTTTGGAACCTCAACATTTTTGTTCTCCATATTTTAATAGGCACAACTAAAAGGCACCTCAGGTAAACAATGGAGATGGATGGATACTAGTATACTTATGGATGACGAGCGACTGCCGACACAGAGGTAGCTACAGCCGTGGACTACCGTACTGTGTCTGCTGCTAATATAGACTGGATGATAATGAGATAAAATTAAAATATATATATATATATCACACTAGTACTGCAGCCGGACAGGTATATATTATGTAATGACGGACCTTCTGGACACTGTCTGTCAGCACTGCAGACTCCTAAAGTAAGCTACTAGTATCAAGAAGATAGAAAAAAAAAAACCACGGGTAGGTGGTATACAATTATGGATGGACGAGCGACTGCCGACACAGAGGTAACTACAGCCGTGGACTACCGTACTGTGTCTGCTGCTAATATAGACTGGATGATAATGAGATAAAATTAAAATATATATATATATATCACACTAGTACTGCAGCCGGACAGGTATATATTATGTAATGACGGACCTGCTGGACACTGTCTGTCAGCACTGCAGACTCCTAAAGTAAGCTACTAGTATCAAGAAGATAGAAAAAAAAAAACCACGGGTAGGTGGTATACAATTATGGATGGACGAGCGACTGCCGACACAGAGGTAGCTACAGCCGTGGACTACCGTACTGTGTCTGCTGCTAATATAGACTGGATGATAATGAGATAAAATTAAAATATATATATATATCACACTAGTACTGCAGCCGGACAGGTATATATTATGTAATGACGGACCTGCTGGACACTGTCTGTCAGCACTGCAGACTCCTAAAGTAAGCTACTAGTATCAAGAAGATAGAAAAAAAAAAAAACACGGGTAGGTGGTATACAATTATGGATGGACGAGCGACTGCCGACACAGAGGTAGCTACTACAGCCGTGGACTACCGTACTGTGTCTGCTGCTAATATAGACTGGATGATAATGAGATAAAATTAAAATATATATATATATATCACACTAGTACTGGCGCCGGACAGGTATATATTATGTAATGACGGACCTGCTGGACACTGTCTGTCAGCACTGCAGACTCCTAAAGTAAGCTACTAGTATCAAGAAGATAGAAGAAAAGAAAAAACACGGGTAGGTGGTATACAATTATGGATGGACGAGCGACTGCCGACACAGAGGTAGCTACAGCCGTGGACTACCGTACTGTGTCTGCTGCTAATATAGACTGGATGATAATGAGATAAAATTAAAATATATATATATTATATATCACACTAGTACTGCAGCCGGACAGGTATATATTATGTAATGACGGACCTGCTGGACACTGTCTGTCAGACTCAGCACTGCAGACTCCTAAAGTAAGCTACTAGTATCAAGAAGATAGAAAAAAAAAACCACGGGTAGGTGGTATACAATTATGGATGGACGAGCGACTGCCGACACAGAGGTAGCTACAGCCGTGGACTACCGTACTGTGTCTGCTGCTAATATAGACTGGATGATAGTGAGATAAAATTAAAATATATATATATATCACACTAGTACTGCAGCCGGACAGGTATATATTATGTAATGACGGACCTGCTGGACACTGTCTGCAGAATGCGTTTATAAAAACACCACACGACGAGTGTTTAACTTTTTCAGGCAGACAATCACAATATACTGGTGGTCAGCAGACAATCACAATACTGGTGGTCAGTGGTCACTGGTCAGTCACACTGGCAGTGGCACTCTGGCAGCAAAAGTGTGCACTGTACTTAAAATATGTACTCCTGCTATAACTGCTCCCCAGTCTCCCCCACAATTAAGCTGTGTGAGCAGTGAGCACTCAGCACAGTCAGATAATGATATACAGTATTACATATAATGCAGCACACTGGGCTGAGCACAGATATGGTATGTGACTGTGTCACACTGTGTATCGTTTTTTTTCAGGCAGAGAACGGATTAATTAAACTGGTGGTCACTGGTCACACTATCAGCAGCAAGTAGTACTCCTCCTAATAATATGCTCCCCAAAATTTGTGTCTCTCTCTAGTACTCTAGTCTAAACGGAGAGGACGCCAGCCACGTCCTCTCCCTATCAATCTCAATGCACGTGTGAAAATGGCGGCGACGCGCGGCTCCTTATATAGAATCCGAGTCTCGCGATAGAATACGAGCCTCGCGAGAATCCGACAGCGGGATGATGACGTTCGGGCGCGCTCGGGTTAACCGAGCAAGGCGGGAAGATCCGAGTCGCTCGGCCCCGTGTAAAAAAACCTGAAGTTCGGGCGGGTTCGGATTCCGAGGAACCGAACCCGCTCATCTCTACCCTCTATACAGTACACTGACCTCTATATACCTGCTAGTACATCCCTGATGCCTATATTTCCTAAGCTAAATCCCTGACGCCTCTATTCCCTACGCTACATCCCTGACGCCTCTATTCCCTATGCTACATCCCTGACGCCTCTATACCCTACGCTACATCCCTGATGCCTCTATTCCCTACGCTACATTCCTGATGCCTCTATAACCTACGCTACATCCCTGACGCCTCTATACCCTACGCTACATCCCTGACGCCTCTATACAGTACAATGCATTACTGATCCCTCTAGACCATACATCCTCATTACATCAGAGAGATAGTGAAACACTGGAAAAAATAAGGATAAAGTGGACTACAGAAACTGATGCTCTAAACAAAGGAGAGAGAGAGAGAGAGAAAAGCACAAGGGAAAGTGGGCAATCGGAACACCATAGAGAGAGGAGAGATAGAAATGCCTGAAAAAGTAAAGGGGGTTGGGTATGGCATCCGGCGCTCGGGATTCCAGCAGTCATATGATACCTAATCCTAACCCTCTGGGGGGGTGGCGGATAGGGCTAACCCTCAGGGGGTGGCAGCTAGGACTAACCCCCCCCCCCCTAGTGCCTTCCCTAACACCCCCTCCCCCGGTCCTAACCCTCCCTCCAATACTCGCCTTCGGGATGTTGGCTGTCAGCAAGATGCATCCTCATTTCAATGTCTACTGAAATAATTCAGGTTGACACCAGGAAACATTAACGCCACTGCATCCTTGCTGCTTTCTCATGTGGAAGTCTGTTTAATGTGAAAACAAGGTGATATCTAATTATCTAATTAGCACACAGGTAAGGAATTAAGAAAATCTTTATTTAAGGGTGAAGATGTTTCTCACAAAATCGTTGCCCCAATGCATCATTGAAATTCAAGCTGGAAAGATGATTTTAATATATCACTTGTACATTTTGTATTGCTCTTCTGGTGACAATGTAGTTTGTTTTTGTCAATTACCATTTTAATAATAGGGTAAATAAAATTAAGTGGATTTTTGAAAGAAAACAATACTGTCAATATACTATTAAAACAAATTAAAATGGTAAAAGTTATTGTACTTTAAGTAAAAATAAAAGAGCCAAAATATCAATCCCAGTTTTGGATTACTTTAATTAACAAAAAAAAAAGCATACAGCAGAGGATAGTTTCAATCTGCCTACCTCTGGGTTATGGGTCCAGCATGCTTCCATTGCAGTACTCTGCTGCACATGTAAGTGCAAGAGATCCTGAAGCACTCACTCATCATGGGAAAGTACCAATGTGTTTCTTCGTTGGTTGATGGAAGAAACATCTTACAAAAACTCTCCAGATTATTGACTTTTTAAAGTTTTGCTAGGAAACGTTTTAGATGAATGCTTATTAGCCTTTGTCAGTATGGACTTTTGCAAAGTGTCTCTGTGGCGCAATCAGTTAGTATGTACGGCTATTAACCAAAAGGTTGGTGGTTCAATCCCACCCAGGGACCTAATTGACCTTGTTATCAGATTTTGGTGATCTTTAAGTAGACTAGTCAAAATTTCAAACCCCCTGTTATGGTGTAGGGTACTTGGCCTTCTCTGATGTAATCAGAGTTAGATTTTATTCAGTGATTTTATAAAAACAGCTAGGAAGCACAATTTAGCAGTGGGTTGCAGAGAAAAAAAATATGCTGGCAGAAAAATCCAATTGAGTGATTAAACAGTTTTTTATTTTCTGGCTTTATTTTTATGCTAACAAATTTGTTCTCTGAAAAGTGTCCACAAAGCCAAGTCTCTGATTAACACCTTTGTAAGGATGGTTTTTCACCTATTACTAAATTAAACTTGCTTCATTGGAAAGGCAGCAAGATGCATCCTCATTTCAATGTCTACTGAAATAATACAGGTTGACACCAGGAAACATTAACGCCACTGCATCTTTGCTGCTTTCTCACATGGAAGTCTGTTTAATGTGAAAACAAGGTGATATCTAATTAGCACACAGGTAAGGAATTACGAAAATCTTTATTTAAGGGTGAAGATGTTTCTCACAAAATTGTTGCCCCAATGCATCATTGAAATTCAAGCTGGAAAGATGATTTTAATATATCACTTGTACATTTTGTATTGCTCTTCTGGTGACAATGTAGTTTTTTTGTCAATTACCATTTTAATAATAGGGTAAAGAAAATGAAGTGGATTTTTGAAAGAAAACAATACTGTCAATATACTATTAAAACAAATTAAAATGGTAAAAGTTATTGTACTTTAAGTAAAAATAAAAGAGACAAAATATCAATCCCAGTTTTGGATTACTTTAATTAACAAACAAAAAAATGCATATAGCAGAGGATAGTTTCAATCTGCCTACCTCTGGGTTATGGGCCCAGCATGCTTCCATTGCAGTACTCTGCTGCACATGTAAGTGCAAGAGATCCTGAAGCACTCACTCATCATGGGAAAGTACCAATGTGTTTCTTCGTTGGTTGATGGAAGAAACATCTTACAAAAACTCTCCTGATTATTGACTTTTTAAAGTTTTTCTAGGAAACGTTTTAGATGAATGCTTATTAGCCTTTGTCAGTATGAACTTTTGCAAAGTGTCTCTGTGGCGCAATCAGTTAGTATGTACGGCTATTAACCAAAAGGTTGGTGGTTCAATCCCACCCAGGGACCTAATTGACCTTGTTATCAGATTTTGGTGATCTTTAAGTAGACAAGTCAAATTTCATACCCCCTGTTATGGTGTAGGGTACCTGGCCTTCTCTGATGTAATCAGAGTTAGATTTGATTCAGTGATTTTATAAAAACATCTAGGAAGCACAATTTAGCAGTGGGTTGCAGAGAAAAAGAAATATGCTGGCAAAAAAATCAAATTGCGTGATTAAACAGCTCTTCATTTTCTGGCTTTATTTTTATGCTAACAAATTTGTTCTCTGAAAAGTGTCCACAAAGCCAAGTCTCTGATTAACACCTTTGTAAGGATGGTTTTTCACCTATTACTAAATTAAACTTGCTTCATTGGAAAGGCAGCAAGATGCATCCTCATTTCAATGTCTACTGAAATAATACAGGTTGACACCAGGAAACATTAACGCCACTGCATCCTTGCTGCTTTCTCATGTGGAAGTCTGTTTAATGTGAAAACAAGGTGATATCTAATTAGCACACAGGTAAGAAATTACGAAAATCTTTATTTAAGGGTGAAGATGTTTCTCACAAAATTGTTGCCCCAATGCATCATTGAAATTCAAGCTGGAAAGATGATTTTAATATATCACTTGTACATTTTGTATTGCTCTTCTGGTGACAATGTAGTTTTTTTTGTCAATTACCATTTTAATAATAGGGTAAAGAAAATGAAGTGGATTTTTGAAAGAAAACAATACTGTCAATATACTATTAAAACAAATTAAAATGGTAAAAGTTATTGTACTTTAAGTAAAAATAAAAGAGACAAAATATCAATCCCAGTTTTGGATTACTTTAATTAACAAAAAAAAAAAGCATACAGCAGAGGATAGTTTCAATCTGCCTACCTCTGGGTTATGGGTCCAGCATGCTTCCATTGCAGTACTCTGCTGCACATGTAAGTGCAAGAGATCCTGAAGCACTCACTCATCATGGGAAAGTACCAATGTGTTTCTTCGTTGGTTGATGGAAGAAACATCTTACAAAAACTCTCCAGATTATTGACTTTTTAAAGTTTTGCTAGGAAACGTTTTAGATGAATGCTTATTAGCCTTTGTCAGTATGGACTTTTGCAAAGTGTCTCTGTGGCGCAATCAGTTAGTATGTACGGCTATTAACCAAAAGGTTGGTGGTTCAATCCCACCCAGGGACCTAATTGACCTTGTTATCAGATTTTGGTGATCTTTAAGTAGACAAGTCAAAATTTCAAACCCCCTGTTATGGTGTAGGGTACTTGGCCTTCTCTGATGTAATCAGAGTTAGATTTGATTCAGTGATTTTATAAAAACAGCTTGGAAGCACAATTTAGCAGTGGGTTGCAGAGAAAAAAAATATGCTGGCAGAAAAATCCAATTGAGTGATTAAACAGTTTTTTATTTTCTGGCTTTATTTTTATGCTAACAAATTTGTTCTCTGAAAAGTGTCCACAAAGCCAAGTCTCTGATTAACACCTTTGTAAGGATGGTTTTTCACCTATTACTAAATTAAACTTGCTTCATTGGAAAGGCAGCAAGATGCATCCTCATTTCAATGTCTACTGAAATAATACAGGTTGACACCAGGAAACATTAACGCCACTGCATCCTTGCTGCTTTCTCATGTGGAAGTCTGTTTAATGTGAAAACAAGGTGATATCTAATTAGCACACAGGTAAGGAATTAAGAAAATCTTTATTTAAGGGTGAAGATGTTTCTCACAAAATCGTTGCCCCAATGCATCATTGAAATTATAGCTGGAAAGATGATTTTAATATATCACTTGTACATTTTGTATTGCTCTTCTGGTGACAATGTAGTTTGTTTTTGTCAATTACCATTTTAATAATAGGGTAAAGAAAATGAAGTGGATTTTTGAAAGAAAACAATACTGTCAATATACTATTAAAACAAATTAAAATGGTAAAAGTTATTGTACTTTAAGTAAAAATAAAAGAGACAAAATATCAATCCCAGTTTTGGATTACTTTAATTAACAAACAAAAAAATGCATATAGCAGAGGATAGTTTCAATCTGCCTACCTCTGGGTTATGGGCCCAGCATGCTTCCATTGCAGTACTCTGCTGCACATGTAAGTGCAAGAGATCCTGAAGCACTCACTCATCATGGGAAAGTACCAATGTGTTTCTTCGTTGGTTGATGGAAGAAACATCTTACAAAAACTCTCCAGATTATTGACTTTTTAAAGTTTTTCTAGGAAACGTTTTAGATGAATGCTTATTAGCCTTTGTCAGTATGAACTTTTGCAAAGTGTCTCTGTGGCGCAATCAGTTAGTATGTACGGCTATTAACCAAAAGGTTGTTGGTTCAATCCCACCCAGGGACCTAATTGACCTTGTTATCAGATTTTGGTGATCTTTAAGTAGACAAGTCAAATTTCATACCCCCTGTTATGGTGTAGGGTACCTGGCCTTCTCTGATGTAATCAGAGTTAGATTTGATTCAGTGATTTTATAAAAACATCTAGGAAGCACAATTTAGCAGTGGGTTGCAGAGAAAAAGAAATATGCTGGCAAAAAAATCAAATTGCGTGATTAAACAGCTCTTCATTTTCTGGCTTTATTTTTATGCTAACAAATTTGTTCTCTGAAAAGTGTCCACAAAGCCAAGTCTCTGATTAACACCTTTGTAGGGATGGTTTTTCACCTATTACTAAATTAAACTTGCTTCATTGGAAAGGCAGCAAGATGCATCCTCATTTCAATGTCTACTGAAATAATACAGGTTGACACCAGGAAACATTAACGCCACTGCATCCTTGCTGCTTTCTCATGTGGAAGTCTGTTTAATGTGAAAACAAGGTGATATCTAATTAGCACACAGGTAAGAAATTACGAAAATCTTTATTTAAGGGTGAAGATGTTTCTCACAAAATTGTTGCCCCAATGCATCATTGAAATTCAAGCTGGAAAGATGATTTTAATATATCACTTGTACATTTTGTATTGCTCTTCTGGTGACAATGTAGTTTTTTTTGTCAATTACCATTTTAATAATAGGGTAAAGAAAATTAAGTGGATTTTTGAAAGAAAACTATACTGTCAATATACTATTAAAACAAATTAAAATGGTAAAAGTTATTGTACTTTAAGTAAAAATAAAAGAGCAAAAATATCAATCCCAGTTTTGATTACTTAAATTAACCAAAAAAAATGCATATAGCAAAGGATAGTTTCAATCTGCCTACCTCTGGGTTATGGGTCCAGCATGCTTCCATTGCAGTACTCTGCTGCACATGTAAGTGCAAGAGATCCTGAAGCACTCCCTCATCATGGGAAAGTACCAATGTGTTTATTCATTGGTTGATGGAAGAAACATCTTACAAAAACTCTCCAGATTATTGATTTTTTAATATTTTTCTAGGAAACGTTCTAGATGTATGCTTATTAGCCTTTGTCAGTATGTACTGTTTGCAAAGTGTCTCGGTGGCGCAATCGGTTAGTGTGTTCGGCTATTAACCAAAAGGTTGGTGGTTCAATCCCACCCAGGGATGTAATTAACCTTGTGATCAGATTTTGGTGATATTTAAGTAGACAAGTCAAAATTTCAAACCTCCTCTTATGGTGTAGGGTACATGGCCTTCTCTGATGTAATCAGAGTTAGATTTGATTCAGTGATTTTATAAAAAACAGCTAGGAAGCACAATTTAGCAGTGGGTTGCAGAGAAAAAAAATTTGCTGGCAGAAAAATCCAATCGAGTGATTAAACAGCTCTTCATTTTCTGGCTTTATTTTTATGCTAACAAATTTGTTCTCTGAAAAGTGTCCACAAAGCCAAGTCTCTGATTAACACCTTTGTAAGGATGGTTTTTCACCTATTACTAAATTAAACTTGCTTCATTGGAAAGGCAGCAAGATGCATCCTCATTTCAATGTCTACTGAAATAATACAAGTTGACACCAGGAAACATTAACGCCACTGCATCCTTGCTGCTTTCTCATGTGGAAGTCTGTTTAATGTGAAAACAAGGTGATATCTAATTAGCACACAGGTAAGGAATTAAGAAAATCTTTATTTAAGGGTGAAGATGTTTCTCACAAAATTGTTGACCCAATGCATCATTGAAATTCAAGCTGGAAAGATGATTTTAATATATCACTTGTACATTTTGTATTGCTCTTCTGGTGACAATGTAGTTTGTTTTTGTCAATTACCATTTTAATAATAGGGTAAAGAAAATGAAGTGGATTTTTGAAAGAAAACAATACTGTCAATATACTATTAAAACAAATTAAAATGGTAAAAGTTATTGTACTTTAAGTAAAAATAAAAGAGACAAAATATCAATCCGAGTTTTGGATTACTTTAATTAACAAAAAAAAATGCATATAGCAGAGGATAGTTTCAATCTGCCTACCTCTGGGTTATGGGCCCAGCATGCTTCCATTGCAGTACTCTGCTGCACATGTAAGTGCAAGAGATCCTGAAGCACTCACTCATCATGGGAAAGTACCAATGTGTTTCTTCGTTGGTTGATGGAAGAAACATCTTACAAAAACTCTCCAGATAATTGACATTTTAAAGTTTTTCTAGGAAACGTTTTAGATGAATGCTTATTAGCCTTTGTCAGTATGAACTTTTGCAAAGTGTCTCTGTGGCGCAATCAGTTAGTATGTACGGCTATTAACCAAAAGGTTGGTGGTTCAATCCCACCAATTGACCTTGTTATCAGATTTTGGTGATATTTAAGTAGACAAGTCAAATTTCATACCCCCTGTTATGGTGTAGGGTACCTGGCCTTCTCTGATGTAATCAGAGTTAGATTTGATTCAGTGATTTTATAAAAACATCTAGGAAGCACAATTTAGCAGTGGGTTGCAGAGAAAAAGAAATATGCTGGCAAAAAAATCAAATTGCGTGATTAAACAGCTCTTCATTTTCTGGCTTTATTTTTATGCTAACAAATTTGTTCTCTGAAAAGTGTCCACAAAGCCAAGTCTCTGATTAACACCTTTGTAGGGATGGTTTTTCACCTATTACTAAATTAAACTTGCTTCATTGGAAAGGCAGCAAGATGCATCCTCATTTCAATGTCTACTGAAATAATACAAGTTGACACCAGGAAACATTAACGCCACTGCATCCTTGCTGCTTTCTCATGTGGAAGTCTGTTTAATGTGAAAACAAGGTGATATCTAATTAGCACACAGGTAAGAAATTCCGAAAATCTTTATTTAAGGGTGAAGATGTTTCTCACAAAATTGTTGCCCCAATGCATCTTTGAAATTCAAGCTGGAAAGATGATTTTAATATATCACTTGTACATTTTGTATTGCTCTTCTGGTGACAATGTAGTTTTTTTTGTCAATTACCATTTTAATAATAGGGTAAAGAAAATTAAGCGGATTTTTGAAAGAAAACTATACTGTCAATATACTATTAAAACAAATTAAAATGGTAAAAGTTATTGTACTTTAAGTAAAAATAAAAGAGCAAAAATATCAATCCCAGTTTTGATTACTTAAATTAACAAAAAAAAATGCATATAACAAAGGATAGTTTCAATCTGCCTACCTCTGGGTTATGGGTCCAGCATGCTTCCATTGCAGTACTCTGCTGCACATGTAAGTGCAAGAGATCCTGAAGCACTCACTCATCATGGGAAAGTACCAATGTGTTTATTCATTGGTTGATGGAAGAAACATCTTACAAAAACTCTCCAGATTATTGATTTTTTAATGTTTTTCTAGGAAACGTTCTAGATGTATGCTTATTAGCCTTTGTCAGTATGTACTGTTTGCAAAGTGTCTCTGTGGCGCAATCGGTTAGTGTGTTCGGCTATTAACCAAAAGGTTGGTGGTTCAATCCCACCCAGGGACGTAATTAACCTTGTGATCAGATTTTGGTGATATTTAAGTAGACAAGTCAAAATTTCAAACCTCCTCTTATGGTGTAGGGTACATGGCCTTCTCTGATGTAATCAGAGTTAGATTTGATTCAGTGATTTTATAAAAAACAGCTAGGAAGCACAATTTAGCAGTGGGTTGCAGAGAAAAAAAATATGCTGGCAGAAAAATCCAATCGAGTGATTAAACAGCTCTTCATTTTCTGGCTTTATTTTTATGCTAACAAATTTGTTCTCTGAAAAGTGTCCACAAAGCCAAGTCTCTGATTAACACCTTTGTAAGGATGGTTTTTCACCTATTACTAAATTAAACTTGCTTCATTGGAAAGGCAGCAAGATGCATCCTCATTTCAATGTCTACTGAAATAATACAAGTTGACACCAGGAAACATTAACGCCACTGCATCCTTGCTGCTTTCTCATGTGGAAGTCTGTTTAATGTGAAAACAAGGTGATATCTAATTAGCACACAGGTAAGGAATTAAGAAAATCTTTATTTAAGGGTGAAGATGTTTCTCACAAAATTGTTGACCCAATGCATCATTGAAATTCAAGCTGGAAAGATGATTTTAATATATCACTTGTACATTTTGTATTGCTCTTCTGGTGACAATGTAGTTTGTTTTTGTCAATTACCATTTTAATAATAGGGTAAAGAAAATTAAGTGGATTTTTGAAAGAAAACAATACTGTCAATATACTATTAAAACAAATTAAAATGGTAAAAGTTATTGTACTTTAAGTAAAAATAAAAGAGACAAAATATCAATCCCAGTTTTGGATTACTTTAATTAACAAAAAAAAAATGCATATAGCAGAGGATAGTTTCAATCTGCCTACCTCTGGGTTATGGGCCCAGCATGCTTCCATTGCAGTACTCTGCTGCACATGTAAGTTCAAGAGATCCTGAAGCACTCACTCATCATGGGAAAGTACCAATGTGTTTCTTCGTTGGTTGATGGAAGAAACATCTTACAAAAACTCTCCAGATTATTGACTTTTTAAAGTTTTGCTAGGAAACGTTTTAGATGAATGCTTATTAGCCTTTGTCAGTATGGAAATTTGCAAAGTGTCTCTGTGGCGCAATCAGTTAGTATGTACGGCTTTTAACCAAAAGGTTGGTGGTTTAATCCCACCTAGGGACCTAATTGACCTTGTTATCAGATTTTGGTGATCTTTAAGTAGACAAGTCAAAATTTCAAACCCCCTGTTAAGGTGTAGGGTACTTGGCCTTCTCTGATGTAATCAGAGTTAGATTTGATTCAGTGATTTTATAAAAACAGCTAGGAAGCACAATTTAGCAGTGGGTTGCAGAGAAAAAAAATATGCTGGCAGAAAAATCCAATTGAGTGATTAAACAGCTCTTTATTTTCTGGCTTTATTTTTATGCTAACAAATTTGTTCTCTGAAAAGTGTCCACAAAGCCAAGTCTCTGATTAACACCTTTGTAAGGATGGTTTTTCACCTATTACTAAATTAAACTTGCTTCATTGGAAAGGCAGCAAGATGCATCCTCATTTCAATGTCTACTGAAATAATACAGGTTGACACCAGGAAACATTAACGCCACTGCATCCTTGCTGCTTTCTCATGTAAAAGTCTGTTTAATATGAAAACAAGGTGATATCTAATTAGCACACAGGTAAGGAATTAAGAAAATCTTTATTTAAGGGTGAAGATGTTTCTCACAAAATCGTTGCCCCAATGCATCATTGAAATTCAAGCTGGAAAGATGATTTTAATATATCACTTGTACATTTTGTATTGCTCTTCTGGTGACAATGTAGTTTGTTTTTGTCAATTACCATTTTAATAATAGGGTAAAGAAAATGAAGTGGATTTTTGAAAGAAAACAATACTGTCAATATACTATTAAAACAAATTAAAATGGTAAAAGTTATTGTACTTTAAGTAAAAATAAAAGAGCCAAAATATCAATCCCAGTTTTGGATTACTTTAATTAACAAAAAAAAATGCATATAGCAGAGGATAGTTTCAATCTGCCTACCTCTGGGTTATGGGCCCAGCATGCTTCCATTGCAGTACTCTGCTGCACATGTAAGTGCAAGAGATCCTGAAGCACTCACTCATCATGGGAAAGTACCAATGTGTTTCTTCGTTGGTTGATGGAAGAAACATCTTACAAAAACTCTCCAGATTATTGACTTTTTAAAGTTTTTCTAGGAAACGTTTTAGATGAATGCTTATTAGCCTTTGTCAGTATGAACTTTTGCAAAGTGTCTCTGTGGCGCAATCAGTTAGTATGTACGGCTATTAACCAAAAGGTTGGTGGTTCAATCCCACCCAGGGACCTAATTGACCTTGTTATCAGATTTTGGTGATCTTTAAGTAGACAAGTCAAATTTCATACCCCCTGTTATGGTGTAGGGTACCTGGCCTTCTCTGATGTAATCAGAGTTAGATTTGATTCAGTGATTTTATAAAAACATCTAGGAAGCACAATTTAGCAGTGGGTTGCAGAGAAAAAGAAATATGCTGGCAAAAAAATCTAATTGCGTGATTAAACAGCTCTTCATTTTCTGGCTTTATTTTTATGCTAACAAATTTGTTCTCTGAAAAGTGTCCACAAAGCCAAGTCTCTGATTAACACCTTTGTAGGGATGGTTTTTCACCTATTACTAAATTAAACTTGCTTCATTGGAAAGGCAGCAAGATGCATCCTCATTTCAATGTCTACTGAAATAATACAGGTTGACACCAGGAAACATTAACGCCACTGCATCCTTGCTGCTTTCTCATGTGGAAGTCTGTTTAATGTGAAAACAAGGTGATATCTAATTAGCACACAGGTAAGAAATTACGAAAATCTTTATTTAAGGGTGAATATGTTTCTCACAAAATTGTTGCCCCAATGCATCATTGAAATTCAAGCTGGAAAGATGATTTTAATATATCACTTGTACATTTTGTATTGCTCTTCTGGTGACAATGTAGTTTTTTTTGTCAATTACCATTTTAATAATAGGGTAAAGAAAATTAAGTGGATTTTTGAAAGAAAACTATACTGTCAATATACTATTAAAACAAATTAAAATGGTAAAAGTTATTGTACTTTAAGTAAAAATAAAAGAGCAAAAATATCAATCCCAGTTTTGATTACTTAAATTAACAAAAAAAAATGCATATAGCAAAGGATAGTTTCAATCTGCCTACCTCTGGGTTATGGGTCCAGCATGCTTCCATTGCAGTACTCTGCTGCACATGTAAGTGCAAGAGATCCTGAAGCACTCCCTCATCATGGGAAAGTACCAATGTGTTTATTCATTGGTTGATGGAAGAAACATCTTACAAAAACTCTCCAGATTATTGATTTTTTAATATTTTTCTAGGAAACGTTCTAGATGTATGCTTATTAGCCTTTGTTAGTATGTACTGTTTGCAAAGTGTCTTGGTGGCGCAATCGGTTAGTGTGTTCGGCTATTAACCAAAAGGTCGGTGGTTCAATCCCACCCAGGGACGTAATTGACCTTGTGATCAGATTTTGGTGATATTTAAGTAGACAAGTCAAAATTTCAAACCCCCTCTTATTGTGTAGGGTACCTGGCCTTCTCTGATGTAATCAGAGTTAGATTTGATTCAGTGATTTTATAAAAAACAGCTAGGAAGCACAATTTAGCAGTGGGTTGCAGAGAAAAAAAATATGCTGGCAGAAAAATCCAATTGAGTGATTAAACAGCTCTTCATTTTCTGGAATTTATTTTTATGCTAACAAATTTGTTCTCTGAAAAGTGTCCACAAAGCCAAGTCTCTGATTAACACCTTTGTAAGGATGGTTTTTCACCTATTACTAAATTAAACTTGCTTCATTGGAAAGGCAGCAAGATGCATCCTCATTTCAATGTCTACTGAAATAATACAGGTTGACACCAGGAAACATTAACGCCACTGCATCTTTGCTGCTTTCTCACATGGAAGTCTGTTTAATGTGAAAACAAGGTGATATCTAATTAGCACACAGGTAAGGAATTACGAAAATCTTTATTTAAGGGTGAAGATGTTTCTCACAAAATTGTTGCCCCAATGCATCATTGAAATTCAAGCTGGAAAGATGATTTTAATATATCACTTGTACATTTTGTATTGCTCTTCTGGTGACAATGTAGTTTTTTTGTCAATTACCATTTTAATAACAGGGTAAAGAAAATTAAGTGGATTTTTGAAAGAAAACTATACTGTCAATATACTATTAAAACAAATTAAAATGGTAAAAGTTATTGTACTTTAAGTAAAAATAAAAGAGCAAAAATATCAATCCCAGTTTTGATTACTTAAATTAACAAAAAAAATGCATATAGCAAAGGATAGTTTCAATCTGCCTACCTCTGGGTTATGGGTCCAGCATGCTTCCATTGCAGTACTCTGCTGCCCATGTAAGTGCAAGAGATCCTGAAGCACTCACTCATCATGGGAAAGTACCAATGTGTTTATTCGTTGGTTGATGGAAGAAACATCTTACAAAAACTCTCCAGATTATTGATTTTTTAATGTTTTTCTAGGAAACGTTCTAGATGTATGCTTATTAGCCTTTGTCAGTATGTACTTTTTGCAAAGTGTCTCTGTGGCGCAATCGGTTAGTGTGTTTGGCTGTTAACCAAAAGGTTGGTGGTTCAATCCCACCCAGGGACGTAATTAACCTTGTGATCAGATTTTGGTGATATTTAAGTAGACAAGTCAAAATTTCAAACCTCCTCTTATGGTGTAGGGTACATGGCCTTCTCTGATGTAATCAGAGTTAGATTTGATTCAGTGATTTTATAAAAAACAGCTAGGAAGCACAATTTAGCAGTGGGTTGCAGAGAAAAAAAATATGCTGGCAGAAAAATCCAATCGAGTGATTAAACAGCTCTTCATTTTCTGGCTTTATTTTTATGCTAACAAATTTGTTCTCTGAAAAGTGTCCACAAAGCCAAGTCTCTGATTAACACCTTTGTAAGGATGGTTTTTCACCTATTACTAAATTAAACTTGCTTCATTGGAAAGGCAGCAAGATGCATCCTCATTTCAATGTCTACTGAAATAATACAAGTTGACACCAGGAAACATTAACGCCACTGCATCCTTGCTGCTTTCTCATGTGGAAGTCTGTTTAATGTGAAAACAAGGTGATATCTAATTAGCACACAGGTAAGGAATTAAGAAAATCTTTATTTAAGGGTGAAGATGTTTCTCACAAAATTGTTGACCCAATGCATCATTGAAATTCAAGCTGGAAAGATGATTTTAATATATCACTTGTACATTTTGTATTGCTCTTCTGGTGACAATGTAGTTTGTTTTTGTCAATTACCATTTTAATAATAGGGTAAAGAAAATGAAGTGGATTTTTGAAAGAAAACAATACTGTCAATATACTATTAAAACAAATTAAAATGGTAAAAGTTATTGTACTTTAAGTAAAAATAAAAGAGACAAAATATCAATCCCAGTTTTGGATTACTTTAATTAACAAAAAAAAATGCATATAGCAGAGGATAGTTTCAATCTGCCTACCTCTGGGTTATGGGCCCAGCATGCTTCCATTGCAGTACTCTGCTGCACATGTAAGTGCAAGAGATCCTGAAGCACTCACTCATCATGGGAAAGTACCAATGTGTTTCTTCGTTGGTTGATGGAAGAAACATCTTACAAAAACTCTCCAGATTATTGACTTTTTAAAGTTTTTCTAGGAAACGTTTTAGATGAATGCTTATTAGCCTTTGTCAGTATGAACTTTTGCAAAGTGTCTCTGTGGCGCAATCAGTTAGTATGTACGGCTATTAACCAAAAGGTTGTTGGTTCAATCCCACCCAGGGACCTAATTGACCTTGTTATCAGATTTTGGTGATCTTTAAGTAGACAAGTCAAATTTCATACCCCCTGTTATGGTGTAGGGTACCTGGCCTTCTCTGATGTAATCAGAGTTAGATTTGATTCAGTGATTTTATAAAAACATCTAGGAAGCACAATTTAGCAGTGGGTTGCAGAGAAAAAGAAATATGCTGGCAAAAAAATCAAATTGCGTGATTAAACAGCTCTTCATTTTCTGGCTTTATTTTTATGCTAACAAATTTGTTCTCTGAAAAGTGTCCACAAAGCCAAGTCTCTGATTAACACCTTTGTAGGGATGGTTTTTCACCTATTACTAAATTAAACTTGCTTCATTGGAAAGGCAGCAAGATGCATCCTCATTTCAATGTCTACTGAAATAATACAGGTTGACACCAGGAAACATTAACGCCACTGCATCCTTGCTGCTTTCTCATGTGGAAGTCTGTTTAATGTGAAAACAAGGTGATATCTAATTAGCACACAGGTAAGAAATTACGAAAATCTTTATTTAAGGGTGAAGATGTTTCTCACAAAATTGTTGCCCCAATGCATCATTGAAATTCAAGCTGGAAAGATGATTTTAATATATCACTTGTACATTTTGTATTGCTCTTCTGGTGACAATGTAGTTTTTTTTGTCAATTACCATTTTAATAATAGGGTAAAGAAAATTAAGTGGATTTTTGAAAGAAAACTATACTGTCAATATACTATTAAAACAAATTAAAATGGTAAAAGTTATTGTACTTTAAGTAAAAATAAAAGAGCAAAAATATCAATCCCAGTTTTGATTACTTAAATTAACCAAAAAAAATGCATATAGCAAAGGATAGTTTCAATCTGCCTACCTCTGGGTTATGGGTCCAGCATGCTTCCATTGCAGTACTCTGCTGCACATGTAAGTGCAAGAGATCCTGAAGCACTCCCTCATCATGGGAAAGTACCAATGTGTTTATTCATTGGTTGATGGAAGAAACATCTTACAAAAACTCTCCAGATTATTGATTTTTTAATATTTTTCTAGGAAACGTTCTAGATGTATGCTTATTAGCCTTTGTCAGTATGTACTGTTTGCAAAGTGTCTCGGTGGCGCAATCGGTTAGTGTGTTCGGCTATTAACCAAAAGGTTGGTGGTTCAATCCCACCCAGGGACGTAATTGACCTTGTGATCAGATTTTGGTGATATTTAAGTAGACAAGTCAAAATTTCAAACCCCCTCTTATTGTGTAGGGTACCTGGCCTTCTCTGATGTAATCAGAGTTAGATTTGATTCAGTGATTTTATAAAAAACAGCTAGGAAGCACAATTTAGCAGTGGGTTGCAGAGAAAAAAAATATGCTGGCAGAAAAATCCAATTGAGTGATTAAACAGCTCTTCATTTTCTGGAATTTATTTTTATGCTAACAAATTTGTTCTCTGAAAAGTGTCCACAAAGCCAAGTCTCTGATTAACACCTTTGTAAGGATGGTTTTTCACCTATTACTAAATTAAACTTGCTTCATTGGAAAGGCAGCAAGAT
The DNA here is from genome assembly GCF_028390025.1 of Pseudophryne corroboree. NCBI lineage: Eukaryota > Metazoa > Chordata > Amphibia > Anura > Myobatrachidae > Pseudophryne > Pseudophryne corroboree. The sequence continues at coordinate 24,397 of NW_026968486.1, read as the reverse complement.
GCATCCTCATTTCAATGTCTACTGAAATAATACAGGTTGACACCAGGAAACATTAACGCCACTGCATCTTTGCTGCTTTCTCACATGGAAGTCTGTTTAATGTGAAAACAAGGTGATATCTAATTAGCACACAGGTAAGGAATTACGAAAATCTTTATTTAAGGGTGAAGATGTTTCTCACAAAATTGTTGCCCCAATGCATCATTGAAATTCAAGCTGGAAAGATGATTTTAATATATCACTTGTACATTTTGTATTGCTCTTCTGGTGACAATGTAGTTTTTTTGTCAATTACCATTTTAATAACAGGGTAAAGAAAATTAAGTGGATTTTTGAAAGAAAACTATACTGTCAATATACTATTAAAACAAATTAAAATGGTAAAAGTTATTGTACTTTAAGTAAAAATAAAAGAGCAAAAATATCAATCCCAGTTTTGATTACTTAAATTAACAAAAAAAATGCATATAGCAAAGGATAGTTTCAATCTGCCTACCTCTGGGTTATGGGTCCAGCATGCTTCCATTGCAGTACTCTGCTGCCCATGTAAGTGCAAGAGATCCTGAAGCACTCACTCATCATGGGAAAGTACCAATGTGTTTATTCGTTGGTTGATGGAAGAAACATCTTACAAAAACTCTCCAGATTATTGATTTTTTAATGTTTTTCTAGGAAACGTTCTAGATGTATGCTTATTAGCCTTTGTCAGTATGTACTTTTTGCAAAGTGTCTCTGTGGCGCAATCGGTTAGTGTGTTTGGCTGTTAACCAAAAGGTTGGTGGTTCAATCCCACCCAGGGATGTAATTAACCTTGTGATCAGATTTTGGTGATATTTAAGTAGACAAGTCAAAATTTCAAACCTCCTCTTATGGTGTAGGGTACATGGCCTTCTCTGATGTAATCAGAGTTAGATTTGATTCAGTGATTTTATAAAAAACAGCTAGGAAGCACAATTTAGCAGTGGGTTGCAGAGAAAAAAAATTTGCTGGCAGAAAAATCCAATCGAGTGATTAAACAGCTCTTCATTTTCTGGCTTTATTTTTATGCTAACAAATTTGTTCTCTGAAAAGTGTCCACAAAGCCAAGTCTCTGATTAACACCTTTGTAAGGATGGTTTTTCACCTATTACTAAATTAAACTTGCTTCATTGGAAAGGCAGCAAGATGCATCCTCATTTCAATGTCTACTGAAATAATACAAGTTGACACCAGGAAACATTAACGCCACTGCATCCTTGCTGCTTTCTCATGTGGAAGTCTGTTTAATGTGAAAACAAGGTGATATCTAATTAGCACACAGGTAAGGAATTAAGAAAATCTTTATTTAAGGGTGAAGATGTTTCTCACAAAATTGTTGACCCAATGCATCATTGAAATTCAAGCTGGAAAGATGATTTTAATATATCACTTGTACATTTTGTATTGCTCTTCTGGTGACAATGTAGTTTGTTTTTGTCAATTACCATTTTAATAATAGGGTAAAGAAAATGAAGTGGATTTTTGAAAGAAAACAATACTGTCAATATACTATTAAAACAAATTAAAATGGTAAAAGTTATTGTACTTTAAGTAAAAATAAAAGAGACAAAATATCAATCCGAGTTTTGGATTACTTTAATTAACAAAAAAAAATGCATATAGCAGAGGATAGTTTCAATCTGCCTACCTCTGGGTTATGGGCCCAGCATGCTTCCATTGCAGTACTCTGCTGCACATGTAAGTGCAAGAGATCCTGAAGCACTCACTCATCATGGGAAAGTACCAATGTGTTTCTTCGTTGGTTGATGGAAGAAACATCTTACAAAAACTCTCCAGATAATTGACATTTTAAAGTTTTTCTAGGAAACGTTTTAGATGAATGCTTATTAGCCTTTGTCAGTATGAACTTTTGCAAAGTGTCTCTGTGGCGCAATCAGTTAGTATGTACGGCTATTAACCAAAAGGTTGGTGGTTCAATCCCACCAATTGACCTTGTTATCAGATTTTGGTGATATTTAAGTAGACAAGTCAAATTTCATACCCCCTGTTATGGTGTAGGGTACCTGGCCTTCTCTGATGTAATCAGAGTTAGATTTGATTCAGTGATTTTATAAAAACATCTAGGAAGCACAATTTAGCAGTGGGTTGCAGAGAAAAAGAAATATGCTGGCAAAAAAATCAAATTGCGTGATTAAACAGCTCTTCATTTTCTGGCTTTATTTTTATGCTAACAAATTTGTTCTCTGAAAAGTGTCCACAAAGCCAAGTCTCTGATTAACACCTTTGTAGGGATGGTTTTTCACCTATTACTAAATTAAACTTGCTTCATTGGAAAGGCAGCAAGATGCATCCTCATTTCAATGTCTACTGAAATAATACAAGTTGACACCAGGAAACATTAACGCCACTGCATCCTTGCTGCTTTCTCATGTGGAAGTCTGTTTAATGTGAAAACAAGGTGATATCTAATTAGCACACAGGTAAGAAATTCCGAAAATCTTTATTTAAGGGTGAAGATGTTTCTCACAAAATTGTTGCCCCAATGCATCTTTGAAATTCAAGCTGGAAAGATGATTTTAATATATCACTTGTACATTTTGTATTGCTCTTCTGGTGACAATGTAGTTTTTTTTGTCAATTACCATTTTAATAATAGGGTAAAGAAAATTAAGCGGATTTTTGAAAGAAAACTATACTGTCAATATACTATTAAAACAAATTAAAATGGTAAAAGTTATTGTACTTTAAGTAAAAATAAAAGAGCAAAAATATCAATCCCAGTTTTGATTACTTAAATTAACAAAAAAAAATGCATATAACAAAGGATAGTTTCAATCTGCCTACCTCTGGGTTATGGGTCCAGCATGCTTCCATTGCAGTACTCTGCTGCACATGTAAGTGCAAGAGATCCTGAAGCACTCACTCATCATGGGAAAGTACCAATGTGTTTATTCATTGGTTGATGGAAGAAACATCTTACAAAAACTCTCCAGATTATTGATTTTTTAATGTTTTTCTAGGAAACGTTCTAGATGTATGCTTATTAGCCTTTGTCAGTATGTACTGTTTGCAAAGTGTCTCTGTGGCGCAATCGGTTAGTGTGTTCGGCTATTAACCAAAAGGTTGGTGGTTCAATCCCACCCAGGGACGTAATTAACCTTGTGATCAGATTTTGGTGATATTTAAGTAGACAAGTCAAAATTTCAAACCTCCTCTTATGGTGTAGGGTACATGGCCTTCTCTGATGTAATCAGAGTTAGATTTGATTCAGTGATTTTATAAAAAACAGCTAGGAAGCACAATTTAGCAGTGGGTTGCAGAGAAAAAAAATATGCTGGCAGAAAAATCCAATCGAGTGATTAAACAGCTCTTCATTTTCTGGCTTTATTTTTATGCTAACAAATTTGTTCTCTGAAAAGTGTCCACAAAGCCAAGTCTCTGATTAACACCTTTGTAAGGATGGTTTTTCACCTATTACTAAATTAAACTTGCTTCATTGGAAAGGCAGCAAGATGCATCCTCATTTCAATGTCTACTGAAATAATACAAGTTGACACCAGGAAACATTAACGCCACTGCATCCTTGCTGCTTTCTCATGTGGAAGTCTGTTTAATGTGAAAACAAGGTGATATCTAATTAGCACACAGGTAAGGAATTAAGAAAATCTTTATTTAAGGGTGAAGATGTTTCTCACAAAATTGTTGACCCAATGCATCATTGAAATTCAAGCTGGAAAGATGATTTTAATATATCACTTGTACATTTTGTATTGCTCTTCTGGTGACAATGTAGTTTGTTTTTGTCAATTACCATTTTAATAATAGGGTAAAGAAAATTAAGTGGATTTTTGAAAGAAAACAATACTGTCAATATACTATTAAAACAAATTAAAATGGTAAAAGTTATTGTACTTTAAGTAAAAATAAAAGAGACAAAATATCAATCCCAGTTTTGGATTACTTTAATTAACAAAAAAAAAATGCATATAGCAGAGGATAGTTTCAATCTGCCTACCTCTGGGTTATGGGCCCAGCATGCTTCCATTGCAGTACTCTGCTGCACATGTAAGTTCAAGAGATCCTGAAGCACTCACTCATCATGGGAAAGTACCAATGTGTTTCTTCGTTGGTTGATGGAAGAAACATCTTACAAAAACTCTCCAGATTATTGACTTTTTAAAGTTTTGCTAGGAAACGTTTTAGATGAATGCTTATTAGCCTTTGTCAGTATGGAAATTTGCAAAGTGTCTCTGTGGCGCAATCAGTTAGTATGTACGGCTTTTAACCAAAAGGTTGGTGGTTTAATCCCACCTAGGGACCTAATTGACCTTGTTATCAGATTTTGGTGATCTTTAAGTAGACAAGTCAAAATTTCAAACCCCCTGTTAAGGTGTAGGGTACTTGGCCTTCTCTGATGTAATCAGAGTTAGATTTGATTCAGTGATTTTATAAAAACAGCTAGGAAGCACAATTTAGCAGTGGGTTGCAGAGAAAAAAAATATGCTGGCAGAAAAATCCAATTGAGTGATTAAACAGCTCTTTATTTTCTGGCTTTATTTTTATGCTAACAAATTTGTTCTCTGAAAAGTGTCCACAAAGCCAAGTCTCTGATTAACACCTTTGTAAGGATGGTTTTTCACCTATTACTAAATTAAACTTGCTTCATTGGAAAGGCAGCAAGATGCATCCTCATTTCAATGTCTACTGAAATAATACAGGTTGACACCAGGAAACATTAACGCCACTGCATCCTTGCTGCTTTCTCATGTAAAAGTCTGTTTAATATGAAAACAAGGTGATATCTAATTAGCACACAGGTAAGGAATTAAGAAAATCTTTATTTAAGGGTGAAGATGTTTCTCACAAAATCGTTGCCCCAATGCATCATTGAAATTCAAGCTGGAAAGATGATTTTAATATATCACTTGTACATTTTGTATTGCTCTTCTGGTGACAATGTAGTTTGTTTTTGTCAATTACCATTTTAATAATAGGGTAAAGAAAATGAAGTGGATTTTTGAAAGAAAACAATACTGTCAATATACTATTAAAACAAATTAAAATGGTAAAAGTTATTGTACTTTAAGTAAAAATAAAAGAGCCAAAATATCAATCCCAGTTTTGGATTACTTTAATTAACAAAAAAAAATGCATATAGCAGAGGATAGTTTCAATCTGCCTACCTCTGGGTTATGGGCCCAGCATGCTTCCATTGCAGTACTCTGCTGCACATGTAAGTGCAAGAGATCCTGAAGCACTCACTCATCATGGGAAAGTACCAATGTGTTTCTTCGTTGGTTGATGGAAGAAACATCTTACAAAAACTCTCCAGATTATTGACTTTTTAAAGTTTTTCTAGGAAACGTTTTAGATGAATGCTTATTAGCCTTTGTCAGTATGAACTTTTGCAAAGTGTCTCTGTGGCGCAATCAGTTAGTATGTACGGCTATTAACCAAAAGGTTGGTGGTTCAATCCCACCCAGGGACCTAATTGACCTTGTTATCAGATTTTGGTGATCTTTAAGTAGACAAGTCAAATTTCATACCCCCTGTTATGGTGTAGGGTACCTGGCCTTCTCTGATGTAATCAGAGTTAGATTTGATTCAGTGATTTTATAAAAACATCTAGGAAGCACAATTTAGCAGTGGGTTGCAGAGAAAAAGAAATATGCTGGCAAAAAAATCTAATTGCGTGATTAAACAGCTCTTCATTTTCTGGCTTTATTTTTATGCTAACAAATTTGTTCTCTGAAAAGTGTCCACAAAGCCAAGTCTCTGATTAACACCTTTGTAGGGATGGTTTTTCACCTATTACTAAATGAAACTTGCTTCATTGGAAAGGCAGCAAGATGCATCCTCATTTCAATGTCTACTGAAATAATACAGGTTGACACCAGGAAACATTAACGCCACTGCATCCTTGCTGCTTTCTCATGTGGAAGTCTGTTTAATGTGAAAACAAGGTGATATCTAATTAGCACACAGGTAAGAAATTACGAAAATCTTTATTTAAGGGTGAATATGTTTCTCACAAAATTGTTGCCCCAATGCATCATTGAAATTCAAGCTGGAAAGATGATTTTAATATATCACTTGTACATTTTGTATTGCTCTTCTGGTGACAATGTAGTTTTTTTTGTCAATTACCATTTTAATAATAGGGTAAAGAAAATTAAGTGGATTTTTGAAAGAAAACTATACTGTCAATATACTATTAAAACAAATTAAAATGGTAAAAGTTATTGTACTTTAAGTAAAAATAAAAGAGCAAAAATATCAATCCCAGTTTTGATTACTTAAATTAACAAAAAAAAATGCATATAGCAAAGGATAGTTTCAATCTGCCTACCTCTGGGTTATGGGTCCAGCATGCTTCCATTGCAGTACTCTGCTGCACATGTAAGTGCAAGAGATCCTGAAGCACTCCCTCATCATGGGAAAGTACCAATGTGTTTATTCATTGGTTGATGGAAGAAACATCTTACAAAAACTCTCCAGATTATTGATTTTTTAATATTTTTCTAGGAAACGTTCTAGATGTATGCTTATTAGCCTTTGTTAGTATGTACTGTTTGCAAAGTGTCTTGGTGGCGCAATCGGTTAGTGTGTTCGGCTATTAACCAAAAGGTCGGTGGTTCAATCCCACCCAGGGACGTAATTGACCTTGTGATCAGATTTTGGTGATATTTAAGTAGACAAGTCAAAATTTCAAACCCCCTCTTATTGTGTAGGGTACCTGGCCTTCTCTGATGTAATCAGAGTTAGATTTGATTCAGTGATTTTATAAAAAACAGCTAGGAAGCACAATTTAGCAGTGGGTTGCAGAGAAAAAAAATATGCTGGCAGAAAAATCCAATTGAGTGATTAAACAGCTCTTCATTTTCTGGAATTTATTTTTATGCTAACAAATTTGTTCTCTGAAAAGTGTCCACAAAGCCAAGTCTCTGATTAACACCTTTGTAAGGATGGTTTTTCACCTATTACTAAATTAAACTTGCTTCATTGGAAAGGCAGCAAGATGCATCCTCATTTCAATGTCTACTGAAATAATACAGGTTGACACCAGGAAACATTAACGCCACTGCATCTTTGCTGCTTTCTCACATGGAAGTCTGTTTAATGTGAAAACAAGGTGATATCTAATTAGCACACAGGTAAGGAATTACGAAAATCTTTATTTAAGGGTGAAGATGTTTCTCACAAAATTGTTGCCCCAATGCATCATTGAAATTCAAGCTGGAAAGATGATTTTAATATATCACTTGTACATTTTGTATTGCTCTTCTGGTGACAATGTAGTTTTTTTGTCAATTACCATTTTAATAACAGGGTAAAGAAAATTAAGTGGATTTTTGAAAGAAAACTATACTGTCAATATACTATTAAAACAAATTAAAATGGTAAAAGTTATTGTACTTTAAGTAAAAATAAAAGAGCAAAAATATCAATCCCAGTTTTGATTACTTAAATTAACAAAAAAAATGCATATAGCAAAGGATAGTTTCAATCTGCCTACCTCTGGGTTATGGGTCCAGCATGCTTCCATTGCAGTACTCTGCTGCCCATGTAAGTGCAAGAGATCCTGAAGCACTCACTCATCATGGGAAAGTACCAATGTGTTTATTCGTTGGTTGATGGAAGAAACATCTTACAAAAACTCTCCAGATTATTGATTTTTTAATGTTTTTCTAGGAAACGTTCTAGATGTATGCTTATTAGCCTTTGTCAGTATGTACTTTTTGCAAAGTGTCTCTGTGGCGCAATCGGTTAGTGTGTTTGGCTGTTAACCAAAAGGTTGGTGGTTCAATCCCACCCAGGGACGTAATTAACCTTGTGATCAGATTTTGGTGATATTTAAGTAGACAAGTCAAAATTTCAAACCTCCTCTTATGGTGTAGGGTACATGGCCTTCTCTGATGTAATCAGAGTTAGATTTGATTCAGTGATTTTATAAAAAACAGCTAGGAAGCACAATTTAGCAGTGGGTTGCAGAGAAAAAAAATATGCTGGCAGAAAAATCCAATCGAGTGATTAAACAGCTCTTCATTTTCTGGCTTTATTTTTATGCTAACAAATTTGTTCTCTGAAAAGTGTCCACAAAGCCAAGTCTCTGATTAACACCTTTGTAAGGATGGTTTTTCACCTATTACTAAATTAAACTTGCTTCATTGGAAAGGCAGCAAGATGCATCCTCATTTCAATGTCTACTGAAATAATACAAGTTGACACCAGGAAACATTAACGCCACTGCATCCTTGCTGCTTTCTCATGTGGAAGTCTGTTTAATGTGAAAACAAGGTGATATCTAATTAGCACACAGGTAAGGAATTAAGAAAATCTTTATTTAAGGGTGAAGATGTTTCTCACAAAATTGTTGACCCAATGCATCATTGAAATTCAAGCTGGAAAGATGATTTTAATATATCACTTGTACATTTTGTATTGCTCTTCTGGTGACAATGTAGTTTGTTTTTGTCAATTACCATTTTAATAATAGGGTAAAGAAAATGAAGTGGATTTTTGAAAGAAAACAATACTGTCAATATACTATTAAAACAAATTAAAATGGTAAAAGTTATTGTACTTTAAGTAAAAATAAAAGAGACAAAATATCAATCCCAGTTTTGGATTACTTTAATTAACAAAAAAAAATGCATATAGCAGAGGATAGTTTCAATCTGCCTACCTCTGGGTTATGGGCCCAGCATGCTTCCATTGCAGTACTCTGCTGCACATGTAAGTGCAAGAGATCCTGAAGCACTCACTCATCATGGGAAAGTACCAATGTGTTTCTTCGTTGGTTGATGGAAGAAACATCTTACAAAAACTCTCCAGATTATTGACATTTTAAAGTTTTTCTAGGAAACGTTTTAGATGAATGCTTATTAGCCTTTGTCAGTATGGAAATTTGCAAAGTGTCTCTGTGGCGCAATCAGTTAGTATGTATGGCTTTTAACCAAAAGGTTGGTGGTTTAATCCCACCCAGGGACCTAATTGACCTTGTTATCAGATTTTGGTGATCTTTAAGTAGACAAGTCAAAATTTCAAACCCCCTGTTATGGTGTAGGGTACTTGGCCTTCTCTGATGTAATCAGAGTTAGATTTGATTCAGTGATTTTATAAAAACAGCTAGGAAGCACAATTTAGCAGTGGGTTGCAGAGAAAAAAAATATGCTGGCAGAAAAATCCAATTGAGTGATTAAACAGCTCTTTATTTTCTTGCTTTATTTTTATGCTAACAAATTTGTTCTCTGAAAAGTGTCCACAAAGCCAAGTCTCTGATTAACACCTTTGTAAGGATGGTTTTTCACCTATTACTAAATTAAACTTGCTTCATTGGAAAGGCAGCAAGATGCATCCTCATTTCAATGTCTACTGAAATAATACAGGTTGACACCAGGAAACATTAACGCCACTGCATCCTTGCTGCTTTCTCATGTAAAAGTCTGTTTAATATGAAAACAAGGTGATATCTAATTAGCACACAGGTAAGGAATTAAGAAAATCTTTATTTAAGGGTGAAGATGTTTCTCACAAAATCGTTGCCCCAATGCATCATTGAAATTCAAGCTGGAAAGATGATTTTAATATATCACTTGTACATTTTGTATTGCTCTTCTGGTGACAATGTAGTTTTTTTTGTCAATTACCATTTTAATAATAGGGTAAAGAAAATTAAGTGGATTTTTGAAAGAAAACTATACTGTCAATATACTATTAAAACAAATTAAAATGGTAAAAGTTATTGTACTTTAAGTAAAAATAAAAGAGCAAAAATATCAATCCCAGTTTTGATTACTTAAATTAACAAAAAAAATGCATATAGCAAAGGATAGTTTCAATCTGCCTACCTCTGGGTTATGGGTCCAGCATGCTTCCATTGCAGTACTCTGCTGCACATGTAAGTGCAAGAGATCCTGAAGCACTCACTCATCATGGGAAAGTACCAATGTGTTTATTCATTGGTTGATGGAAGAAACATCTTACAAAAACTCTCCAGATTATTGATTTTTTAATATTTTTCTAGGAAACGTTCTAGATGTATGCTTATTAGCCTTTGTCAGTATGTACTGTTTACAAAGTGTCTCGGTGGCGCAATCGGTTAGTGTGTTCGGCTATAAACCAAAAGGTTGGTGGTTCAATCCCACCCAGGGACGTAATTGACCTTGTGATCAGATTTTGGTGATATTTAAGTAGACAAGTCAAAATTTCAAACCCCCTCTTATTGTGTAGGGTACCTGGCCTTCTCTGATGTAATCAGAGTTAGATTTGATTCAGTGATTTTATAAAAAACAGCTAGGATGCACAATTTAGCAGTGGGTTGCAGAGAAAAAAAATATGCTGGCAGAAAAATCCAATCGAGTGATTAAACAGCTCTTCATTTTCTGGCTTTATTTTTATGCTAACAAATTTGTTCTCTGAAAAGTGTCCACAAAGCCAAGTCTCTGATTAACACCTTTGTAAGGATGGTTTTTCACCTATTACTAAATTAAACTTGCTTCATTGGAAAGGCAGCAAGATGCATCCTCATTTCAATGTCTACTGAAATAATACAAGTTGACACCAGGAAACATTAACGCCACTGCATCCTTGCTGCTTTCTCATGTGGAAGTCTGTTTAATGTGAAAACAAGGTGATATCTAATTAGCACACAGGTAAGGAATTAAGAAAATCTTTATTTAAGGGTGAAGATGTTTCTCACAAAATTGTTGACCCAATGCAACATTGAAATTCAAGCTGGAAAGATGATTTTAATATATCACTTGTACATTTTGTATTGCTCTTCTGGTGACAATGTAGTTTGTTTTTGTCAATTACCATTTTAATAATAGGGTAAAGAAAATGAAGTGGATTTTTGAAAGAAAACAATACTGTCAATATACTATTAAAACAAATTAAAATGGTAAAAGTTATTGTACTTTAAGTAAAAATAAAAGAGACAAAATATCAATCCCAGTTTTGGATTACTTTAATTAACAAAAAAAAAATGCATATAGCAGAGGATAGTTTCAATCTGCCTACCTCTGGGTTATGGGCCCAGCATGCTTCCATTGCAGTACTCTGCTGCACATGTAAGTTCAAGAGATCCTGAAGCACTCACTCATCATGGGAAAGTACCAATGTGTTTCTTCGTTGGTTGATGGAAGAAACATCTTACAAAAACTCTCCAGATTATTGACTTTTTAAAGTTTTTCTAGGAAACGTTTTAGATGAATGCTTATTAGCCTTTGTCAGTATGGACTTTTGCAAAGTGTCTCTGTGGCGCAATCAGTTAGTATGTACGGCTATTAACCAAAAGGTTGGTGGTTCAATCCCACCCAGGGACCTAATTGACCTTGTTATCAGATTTTGGTGATCTTTAAGTAGACAAGTCAAAATTTCAAACCCCCTGTTATGGTGTAGGGTACCTGGCCTTCTCTGATGTAATCAGAGTTAGATTTGATTCAGTGATTTTATAAAAACAGCTAGGAAGCACAATTTAGCAGTGGGTTGCAGAGAAAAAAAATATGCTGGCAGAAAAATCCAATTGAGTGATTAAACAGCTCTTTATTTTCTGGCTTTATTTTTATGCTAACAAATTTGTTCTCTGAAAAGTGTCCACAAAGCCAAGTCTCTGATTAACACCTTTGTAGGGATGGTTTTTCACCTATTACTAAATTAAACTTGCTTCATTGGAAAGGCAGCAAGATGTATCCTCATTTCAATGTCTACTGAAATAATACAGGTTGACACCAGGAAACATTAACGCCACTGCATCCTTGCTGCTTTCTCATGTGGAAGTCTGTTTAATGTGAAAACAAGGTGGTATCTAATTAGCACACAGGTAAGGAATTACGAAAATCTTTATTTAAGGGTGAAGATGTTTCTCACAAAATTGTTGCCCCAATGCATCATTGAAATTCAAGCTGGAAAGATGATTTTAATATATCACTTGTACATTTTGTATTGCTCTTCTGGTGACAATGTAGTTTTTTTGTCAATTACCATTTTAATAACAGGGTAAAGAAAATTAAGTGGATTTTTGATAGAAAACTATACTGTCAATATACTATTAAAACAAATTAAAATGGTAAAAGTTATTGTACTTTAAGTAAAAATAAAAGAGCCAAAATATCAATCCCAGTTTTGGATTACTTTAATTAACAAACAAAAAAATGCATATAGCAGAGGATAGTTTCAATCTGCCTACCTCTGGGTTATGGGCCCAGCATACTTCCATTGCAGTACTCTGCTGCACATGTAAGTGCAAGAGATCCTGAAGCACTCACTCATCATGGGAAAGTACCAATGTGTTTCTTCGTTGGTTGATGGAAGAAACATCTTACAAAAACTCTCCAGATTATTGACTTTTTAAAGTTTTTCTAGGAAACGTTTTAGATGAATGCTTATTAGCCTTTGTCAGTATGGACTTTTGCAAAGTGTCTCTGTGGTGCAATCGGTTAGTGTGTTTGGCTATTAACCAAAAGGTTGGTGGTTCAATCCCACCCAGGGACATAATTAACCTTGTGATCAGATTTTGGTGATATTTAAGTAGACAAGTCAAAATTTCAAACCTCATCTTATGGTGTAGGGTACATGGCCTTCTCTGATGTAATCAGAGTTAGATTTGATTCAGTGATTTTATAAAAAACAGCTAGGAAGCACAATTTAGCAGTGGGTTGCAGAGAAAAAAAATATGCTGGCAGAAAAATCCAATCGAGTGATTAAACAGCTCTTCATTTTCTGGCTTTATTTTTATGCTAACAAATTTGTTCTCTGAAAAGTGTCCACAAAGCCAAGTCTCTGATTAACACCTTTGTAAGGATGGTTTTTCACCTATTACTAAATTAAACTTGCTTCATTGGAAAGGCAGCAAGATGCATCCTCATTTCAATGTCTACTGAAATAATACAAGTTGACACCAGGAAACATTAACGCCACTGCATCCTTGCTGCTTTCTCATGTGGAAGTCTGTTTAATGTGAAAACAAGGTGATATCTAATTAGCACACAGGTAAGGAATTAAGAAAATCTTTATTTAAGGGTGAAGATGTTTCTCACAAAATTGTTGCCCCAATGCATCATTGAAATTCAAGCTGGAAAGATGATTTTAATATATCACTTGTACATTTTGTATTGCTCTTCTGGTGACAATGTAGTTTTTTTGTCAATTACCATTTTAATAACAGGGTAAAGAAAATTAAGTGGATTTTTGATAGAAAACTATACTGTCAATATACTATTAAAACAAATTAAAATGGTAAAAGTTATTGTACTTTAAGTAAAAATAAAAGAGCCAAAATATCAATCCCAGTTTTGGATTACTTTAATTAACAAACAAAAAAATGCATATAGCAGAGGATAGTTTCAATCTGCCTACCTCTGGGTTATGGGCCCAGCATACTTCCATTGCAGTACTCTGCTGCACATGTAAGTGCAAGAGATCCTGAAGCACTCACTCATCATGGGAAAGTACCAATGTGTTTCTTCGTTGGTTGATGGAAGAAACATCTTACAAAAACTCTCCAGATTATTGACTTTTTAAAGTTTTTCTAGGAAACGTTTTAGATGAATGCTTATTAGCCTTTGTCAGTATGGACTTTTGCAAAGTGTCTCTGTGGTGCAATCGGTTAGTGTGTTTGGCTATTAACCAAAAGGTTGGTGGTTCAATCCCACCCAGGGACATAATTAACCTTGTGATCAGATTTTGGTGATATTTAAGTAGACAAGTCAAAATTTCAAACCTCATCTTATGGTGTAGGGTACATGGCCTTCTCTGATGTAATCAGAGTTAGATTTGATTCAGTGATTTTATAAAAAACAGCTAGGAAGCACAATTTAGCAGTGGGTTGCAGAGAAAAAAAATATGCTGGCAGAAAAATCCAATCGAGTGATTAAACAGCTCTTCATTTTCTGGCTTTATTTTTATGCTAACAAATTTGTTCTCTGAAAAGTGTCCACAAAGCCAAGTCTCTGATTAACACCTTTGTAAGGATGGTTTTTCACCTATTACTAAATTAAACTTGCTTCATTGGAAAGGCAGCAAGATGCATCCTCATTTCAATGTCTACTGAAATAATACAAGTTGACACCAGGAAACATTAACGCCACTGCATCCTTGCTGCTTTCTCATGTGGAAGTCTGTTTAATGTGAAAACAAGGTGATATCTAATTAGCACACAGGTAAGGAATTAAGAAAATCTTTATTTAAGGGTGAAGATGTATCTCACAAAATTGTTGACCCAATGCAACATTGAAATTCAAGCTGGAAAGATGATTTTAATATATCACTTGTACATTTTGTATTGCTCTTCTGGTGACAATGTAGTTTGTTTTTGTCAATTACCATTTTAATAATAGGGTAAAGAAAATGAAGTGGATTTTTGAAAGAAAACAATACTGTCAATATACTATTAAAACAAATTAAAATGGTAAAAGTTATTGTACTTTAAGTAAAAATAAAAGAGACAAAATATCAATCCCAGTTTTGGATTACTTTAATTAACAAAAAAAAAAAATGCATATAGCAGAGGATAGTTTCAATCTGCCTACCTCTGGGTTATGGGCCCAGCATGCTTCCATTGCAGTACTCTGCTGCACATGTAAGTTCAAGAGATCCTGAAGCACTCACTCATCATGGGAAAGTACCAATGTGTTTCTTCGTTGGTTGATGGAAGAAACATCTTACAAAAACTCTCCAGATTATTGACTTTTTAAAGTTTTTCTAGGAAACGTTTTAGATGAATGCTTATTAGCCTTTGTCAGTATGGACTTTTGCAAAGTGTCTCTGTGGCGCAATCAGTTAGTATGTACAGCTATTAACCAAAAGGTTGGTGGTTCAATCCCACCCAGGGACCTAATTGACCTTGTTATCAGATTTTGGTGATCTTTAAGTAGACAAGTCAAATTTCATATCCCCCTGTTATGGTGTAGGGTACCTGGCCTTCTCTGATGTAATCAGAGTTAGATTTGATTCAGTGATTTTATAAAAACATCTAGGAAGCACAATTTAGCAGTGGGTTGCAGAGAAAAAGAAATATGCTGGCAAAAAAATCAAATTGCGTGATTAAACAGCTCTTCATTTTCTGGCTTTATTTTTATGCTAACAAATTTGTTCTCTGAAAAGTGTCCACAAAGCCAAGTCTCTGATTAACACCTTTGTAGGGATGGTTTTTCACCTATTACTAAATTAAACTTGCTTCATTGGAAAGGCAGCAAGATGCATCCTCATTTCAATGTCTACTGAAATAATACAGGTTGACACCAGGAAACATTAACGCCACTGCATCCTTGCTGCTTTCTCATGTGGAAGTCTGTTTAATGTGAAAACAAGGTGATATCTAATTAGCACACAGGTAAGAAATTACGAAAATCTTTATTTAAGGGTGAAGATGTTTCTCACAAAATTGTTGCCCCAATGCATCATTGAAATTCAAGCTGGAAAGATGATTTTAATATATCACTTGTACATTTTGTATTGCTCTTCTGGTGACAATGTAGTTTTTTTTGTCAATTACCATTTTAATAATAGGGTAAAGAAAATTAAGTGGATTTTTGAAAGAAAACTATACTGTCAATATACTATTAAAACAAATTAAAATGGTAAAAGTTATTGTACTTTAAGTAAAAATAAAAGAGCAAAAATATCAATCCCAGTTTTGATTACTTAAATTAACAAAAAAAAATGCATATAGCAAAGGATAGTTTCAATCTGCCTACCTCTGGGTTATGGGTCCAGCATGCTTCCATTGCAGTACTCTGCTGCACATGTAAGTGCAAGAGATCCTGAAGCACTCACTCATCATGGGAAAGTACCAATGTGTTTATTCATTGGTTGATGGAAGAAACATCTTACAAAAACTCTCCAGATTATTGATTTTTTAATATTTTTCTAGGAAACGTTCTAGATGTATGCTTATTAGCCTTTGTCAGTATGTACTGTTTGCAAAGTGTCTCGGTGGCGCAATCGGTTAGTGTGTTTGGCTATTAACCAAAAGGTTGGTGGTTCAATCCCACCCAGGGACGTAATTGACCTTGTGATCAGATTTTGGTGATATTTAAGTAGACAAGTCAAAATTTCAAACCCCCTCTTATTGTGTAGGGTACCTGGCCTTCTCTGATGTAATCAGAGTTAGATTTGATTCAGTGATTTTATAAAAAAACAGCTAGGAAGCACAATTTAGCAGTGGGTTGCAGAGAAAAAAAATATGCTGGCAGAAAAATCCAATTGAGTGATTAAACAGCTCTTCATTTTCTGGAATTTATTTTTATGCTAACAAATTTGTTCTCTGAAAAGTGTCCACAAAGCCAAGTCTCTGATTAACACCTTTGTAAGGATGGTTTTTCACCTATTACTAAATTAAACTTGCTTCATTGGAAAGGCAGCAAGATGCATCCTCATTTCAATGTCTACTGAAATAATACAGGTTGACACCAGGAAACATTAAAGCCACTGCATCCTTGCTGCTTTCTCATGTGGAAGTCTGTTTAATGTGAAAACAAGGTGATATCTAATTAGCACACAGGTAAGAAATTACGAAAATCTTTATTTAAGGGTGAAGATGTTTCTCACAAAATTGTTGCCCCAATGCATCATTGAAATTCAAGCTGGAAAGATGACTTGTACATTTTGTATTGCTCTTCTGGTGACAATGTAGTTTGTTTTGTCAATTACCATTTTAATAATAGGGTAAAGAAAATTAAGTGGATTTTTGAATGAAAACTATACTGTCAATATACTATTAAAACAAATTAAAATGGTAAAAGTTATTGTACTTTAAGTAAAAATAAAAGAGCAAAAATATCAATCCCAGTTTTGATTACTTAAATTAACAAAAAAAAAATGCATATAGCAAAGGATAGTTTCAATCTGCCTACCTCTGGGTTATGGGTCCAGCATGCTTCCATTGCAGTACTCTGCTGCACATGTAAGTGCAAGAGATCCTGAAGCACTCACTCATCATGGGAAAGTACCAATGTGTTTATTCATTGGTTGATGGAAGAAACATCTTACAAAAACTCTCCAGATTATTGATTTTTTAATATTTTTCTAGGAAACGTTCTAGATGTATGCTTATTAGCCTTTGTCAGTATGTACTTTTTGCAAAGTGTCTCGGTGGCGCAATCGGTTAGTGTGTTTGGCTATTAACCAAAAGGTTGGTGGTTCAATCCCACCCAGGGACGTAATTGACCTTGTGATCAGATTTTGGTGATATTTAAGTAGACAAGTCAAAATTTCAAACCCCCTCTTATTGTGTAGGGTACCTGGCCTTCTCTGATGTAATCAGAGTTAGATTTGATTCAGTGATTTTATAAAAAAACAGCTAGGAAGCACAATTTAGCAGTGGGTTGCAGAGAAAAAAAATATGCTGGCAGAAAAATCCAATTGAGTGATTAAACAGCTCTTCATTTTCTGGAATTTATTTTTATGCTAACAAATGTGTTCTCTGAAAAGTGTCCACAAAGCCAAGTCTCTGATTAACACCTTTGTAAGGATGGTTTTTCACCTATTACTAAATTAAACTTGCTTCATTGGAAAGGCAGCAAGATGCATCCTCATTTCAATGTCTACTGAAATAATACAGGTTGACACCAGGAAACATTAAAGCCACTGCATCCTTGCTGCTTTCTCATGTGGAAGTCTGTTTAATGTGAAAACAAGGTGATATCTAATTAGCACACAGGTAAGGAATTACGAAAATCTTTATTTAAGGGTGAAGATGTTTCTCACAAAATTGTTGCCCCAATGCATCATTGAAATTCAAGCTGGAAAGATGATTTTAATATATCACTTGTACATTTTGTATTGCTCTTCTGGTGACAATGTAGTTTTTTTGTCAATTACCATTTTAATAACAGGGTAAAGAAAATTAAGTGGATTTTTGAAAGAAAACTATACTGTCAATATACTATTAAAACAAATTAAAATGGTAAAAGTTATTGTACTTTAAGTAAAAATAAAAGAGCCAAAATATCAATCCCAGTTTTGGATTACTTTAATTAACAAACAAAAAAATGCATATAGCAGAGGATAGTTTCAATCTGTCTACCTCTGGGTTATGGGCCCAGCATGCTTCCATTGCAGTACTCTGCTGCACATGTAAGTGCAAGAGATCCTGAAGCACTCACTTATCATGGGAAAGTACCAATGTGTTTCTTCGTTGGTTGATGGAAGAAACATCTTACAAAAACTCTCCAGATTATTGACTTTTTAAAGTTTTTCTAGGAAACGTTTTAGATGAATGCTTATTAGCCTTTGTCAGTATGGACTTTTGCAAAGTGTCTCTGTGGCGCAATCAGTTAGTGTGTTTGGCTATTAACCAAAAGGTTGGTGGTTCAATCCCACCCAGGGACGTAGTTAACCTTGTGATCAGATTTTGGTGATATTTAAGTAGACAAGTCAAAATTTCAAACCTCCTCTTATGGTGTAGGGTACATGGCCTTCTCTGATGTAATCAGAGTTAGATTTGATTCAGTGATTTTATAAAAAACAGCTAGGAAGCACAATTTAGCAGTGGGTTGCAGAGAAAAAAAATATGCTGGCAGAAAAATCCAATCGAGTGATTAAACAGCTCTTCATTTTCTGGCTTTATTTTTATGCTAACAAATTTGTTCTCTGAAAAGTGTCCACAAAGCCAAGTCTCTGATTAACACCTTTGTAAGGATGGTTTTTCACCTATTACTAAATTAAACTTGCTTCATTGGAAAGGCAGCAAGATGCATCCTCATTTCAATGTCTACTGAAATAATACAAGTTGACACCAGGAAACATTAACGCCACTGCATCCTTGCTGCTTTCTCATGTGGAAGTCTGTTTAATGTGAAAACAAGGTGATATCTAATTAGCACACAGGTAAGGAATTAAGAAAATCTTTATTTAAGGGTGAAGATGTTTCTCACAAAATTGTTGACCCAATGCAACATTGAAATTCAAGCTGGAAAGATGATTTTAATATATCACTTGTACATTTTGTATTGCTCTTCTGGTGACAATGTAGTTTGTTTTTGTCAATTACCATTTTAATAATAGGGTAAAGAAAATGAAGTGGATTTTTGAAAGAAAGCAATACTGTCAATATACTATTAAAACAAATTAAAATGGTAAAAGTTATTGTACTTTAAGTAAAAATAAAAGAGACAAAATATCAATCCCAGTTTTGGATTACTTTAATTAACAAAAAAAAAAATGCATATAGCAGAGGATAGTTTCAATCTGCCTACCTCTGGGTTATGGGCCCAGCATGCTTCCATTGCAGTACTCTGCTGCACATGTAAGTTCAAGAGATCCTGAAGCACTCACTCATCATGGGAAAGTACCAATGTGTTTCTTCGTTGGTTGATGGAAGAAACATCTTACAAAAACTCTCCAGATTATTGACTTTTGAAAGTTTTTCTAGGAAACGTTTTAGATGAATGCTTATTAGCCTTTGTCAGTATGGACTTTTGCAAAGTGTCTCTGTGGCGCAATCAGTTAGTATGTACGGCTATTAACCATAAGGTTGGTGGTTCAATCCCACCCAGGGACCTAATTGACCTTGTTATCAGATTTTTGTGATCTTTAAGTAGACAAGTCAAAATTTCAAACCCCCTGTTATGGTGTAGGGTACCTGGCCTTCTCTGATGTAATCAGAGTTAGATTTGATTCAGTGATTTTATAAAAACAGCTAGGAAGCACAATTTAGCAGTGGGTTGCAGAGAAAAAAAATATGCTGGCAGAAAAATCCAATTGAGTGATTAAACAGCTCTTTATTTTCTGGCTTTATTTTTATGCTAACAAATTTGTTCTCTGAAAAGTGTCCACAAAGCCAAGTCTCTGATTAACACCTTTGTAAGGATGGTTTTTCACCTATTACTAAATTAAACTTGCTTCATTGGAAAGGCAGCAAGATGCATCCTCATTTCAATGTCTACTGAATTAATACAGGTTGACACCAGGAAACATTAACGCCACTGCATCCTTGCTGCTTTCTCTTGTGGAAGTCTGTTTAATGTGAAAACAAGGTGATATCTAATTAGCACACAGGTAAGGAATTAAGAAAATCTTTATTTAAGGGTGAAGATGTTTCTCACAAAATCGTTGCCCCAATGCATCATTGAAATTCAAGCTGGAAAGATGATTTTAATATATCACTTGTACATTTTGTATTGCTCTTCTGGTGACAATGTAGTTTGTTTTTGTCAATTACCATTTTAATAATAGGGTAAAGAAAATTAAGTGGATTTTTGAAAGAAAACAATACTGTCAATATACTATTAAAACAAATTAAAATGGTAAAAGTTATTGTACTTTAAGTAAAAATAAAAGAGCCAAAATATCAATCCCAGTTTTGGATTACTTTAATTAACAAACAAAAAAATGCATATAGCAGAGGATAGTTTCAATCTGCCTACCTCTGGGTTATGGGCCCAGCATGCTTCCATTGCTGTACTCTGCTGCACATGTAAGTGCAAGAGATCCTGAAGCACTCACTCATCATGGGAAAGTACCAATGTGTTTCTTCGTTGGTTGATGGAAGAAACATCTTACAAAAACTCTCCAGATTATTAACTTTTGAAAGTTTTTCTAGGAAACGTTTTAGATGAATGCTTATTAGCCTTTGTCAGTATGTGCTTTTGAAAAAGTGTCTCTGTGGCGCAATCAGTTAGTGTGTACGGCTATTAACCAAAAGGTTGGTGGTTCAATCCCACCCAGGGACCTAATTGACCTTGTTATCAGATTTTGGTGATCTTTAAGTAGACAAGTCAAATTTCATACCCCCTGTTATGGTGTAGGGTACCTGGCCTTCTCTGATGTAATCAGAGTTAGATTTGATTCAGTGATTTTATAAAAACAGCTAGGAAGCGCAATTTAGCAGTGGGTTGCAGAGAAAAAAAATATGCTGGCAGAAAAATCCAATTGAGTGATTAAACAGCTCTTCATTTTCTGGCTTTATTTTTATGCTAACAAATTTGTTCTCTGAAAAGTGTCCACAAAGCCAAGTCTCTGATTAACACCTTTGTAAGGATGGTTTTTCACCTATTACTAAATTAAACTTGCTTCATTGGAAAGGCAGCAAGATGCATCCTCATTTCAATGTCTACTAAAATAATACAAGTTGACACCAGGAAACATTAACGCCACTGCATCCTTGCTGCTTTCTCATGTGGAAGTCTGTTTAATATGAAAACAAGGTGATATCTAATTAGCACACAGGTAAGGAATTAAGAAAATCTTTATTTAAGGGTGAAGATGTTTCTCACAAAATCGTTGCCCCAATGCATCATTGAAATTCAAGCTGGAAATGTGATTTTAATATATCACTTGTACATTTTGTATTGCTCTTCTGGTGACAATGTAGTTTGTTTTTGTCAATTACCATTTTAATAATAGGGTAAAGAAAATGAAGTGGATTTTTGAAAGAAAACAATACTGTCAATATACTATTAAAACAAATTAAAATGGTAAAAGTTATTGTACTTTAAGTAAAAATAAAAGAGACAAAATATCAATCCCAGTTTTGGATTACTTTAATTAACAAAAAAAAAATGCATATAGCAGAGGATAGTTTCAATCTGCCTACCTCTGGGTTATGGGCCCAGCATGCTTCCATTGCAGTACTCTGCTGCACATGTAAGTTCAAGAGATCCTGAAGCACTCACTCATCATGGGAAAGTACCAATGTGTTTCTTCGTTGGTTGATGGAAGAAACATCTTACAAAAACTCTCCAGATTATTGACTTTTTAAAGTTTTTCTAGGAAACGTTTTAGATGAATGCTTATTAGCCTTTGTCAGTATGGACTTTTGCAAAGTGTCTCTGTGGCGCAATCAGTTAGTATGTACGGCTATTAACCAAAAGGTTGGTGGTTCAATCCCACCCAGGGACCTAATTGACCTTGTTATCAGATTTTGGTGATCTTTAAGTAGACAAGTCAAAATTTCAAACCCCCTGTTATGGTGTAGGGTACCTGGCCTTCTCTGATGTAATCAGAGTTAGATTTGATTCAGTGATTTTATAAAAACAGCTAGGAAGCACAATTTAGCAGTGGGTTGCAGAGAAAAAAAATATGCTGGCAGAAAAATCCAATTGAGTGATTAAACAGCTCTTTATTTTCTGGCTTTATTTTTATGCTAACAAATTTGTTCTCTGAAAAGTGTCCACAAAGCCAAGTCTCTGATTAACACCTTTGTAAGGATGGTTTTTCACCTATTACTAAATAAAACTTGCTTCATTGGAAAGGCAGCAAGATGCATCCTCATTTCAATGTCTACTGAAATAATACAGGTTGACACCAGGAAACATTAACGCCACTGCATCCTTGCTGCTTTCTCATGTGGAAGTCTGTTTAATGTGAAAACAAGGTGATATCTAATTAGCACACAGGTAAGGAATTAAGAAAATCTTTATTTAAGGGTGAAGATGTTTCTCACAAAATCGTTGCCCCCATGCATCATTGAAATTCAAGCTGGAAAGATGATTTTAATATATCACTTGTACATTTTGTATTGCTCTTCTGGTGACAATGTAGTTTGTTTTTGTCAATTACCATTTTATTATAGGGTAAAGAAAATTAAGTGGATTTTTGAAAGAAAACAATACTGTCAATATACTATTAAAACAAATTAAAATGGTAAAAGTTATTGTACTTTAAGTAAAAATAAAAGAGCCAAAATATCAATCCCAGTTTTGGATTACTTTAATTAACAAACAAAAAAATGCATATAGCAGAGGATAGTTTCAATCTGCCTACCTCTGGGTTATGGGCCCAGCATGCTTCCATTGCAGTACTCTGCTGCACATGTAAGTGCAAGAGATCCTGAAGCACTCACTTATCATGGGAAAGTACCAATGTGTTTCTTCGTTGGTTGATGGAAGAAACATCTTACAAAAACTCTCCAGATTATTGACTTTTTAAAGTTTTTCTAGGAAACGTTTTAGATGAATGCTTATTAGCCTTTGTCAGTATGGACTTTTGCAAAGTGTCTCTGTGGCGCAATCGGTTAGTGTGTTTGGCTATTAACCAAAAGGTTGGTGGTTCAATCCCACCCAGGGACGTAATTAACCTTGTGATCAGATTTTGGTGATATTTAAGTAGACAAGTCAAAATTTCAAACCTCCTCTTATGGTGTAGGGTACATGGCCTTCTCTGATGTAATCAGAGTTAGATTTGATTCAGTGATTTTATAAAAAACAGCTAGGAAGCACAATTTAGCAGTGGGTTGCAGAGAAAAAAAATATGCTGGCAGAAAAATCCAATCGAGTGATTAAACAGCTCTTCATTTTCTGGCTTTATTTTTATGCTAACAAATTTGTTCTCTGAAAAGTGTCCACAAAGCCAAGTCTCTGATTAACACCTTTGTAAGGATGGTTTTTCACCTATTACTAAATTAAACTTGCTTCATTGGAAAGGCAGCAAGATGCATCCTCATTTCAATGTCTACTGAAATAATACAAGTTGACACCAGGAAACATTAATGCCACTGCATCCTTGCTGCTTTCTCATGTGGAAGTCTGTTTAATGTGAAAACAAGGTGATATCTAATTAGCACACAGGTAAGGAATTAAGAAAATCTTTATTTAAGGGTGAAGATGTTTCTCACACAATTGTTGACCCAATGCAACATTGAAATTCAAGCTGGAAAGATGATTTTAATATATCACTTGTACATTTTGTATTGCTCTTCTGGTGACAATGTAGTTTGTTTTTGTCAATTACCATTTTAATAATAGGGTAAAGAAAATGAAGTGGATTTTTGAAAGAAAGCAATACTGTCAATATACTATTAAAACAAATTAAAATGGTAAAAGTTATTGTACTTTAAGTAAAAATAAAAGAGACAAAATATCAATCCCAGTTTTGGATTACTTTAATTAACAAAAAAAAAATGCATATAGCAGAGGATAGTTTCAATCTGCCTACCTCTGGGTTATGGGCCCAGCATGCTTCCATTGCAGTACTCTGCTGCACATGTAAGTTCAAGAGATCCTGAAGCACTCACTCATCATGGGAAAGTACCAATGTATTTCTTCGTTGGTTGATGGAAGAAACATCTTACAAAAACTCTCCAGATTATTGACTTTTTTAAGTTTTTCTAGGAAACGTTTTAGATGAATGCTTATTAGCATTTGTCAGTATGTACTTTTGCAAAGTGTCTCTGTGGCGCAATCAGTTAGTGTGTACGGCTATTAACCAAAAGGTTGGTGGTTCAATCCCACCCAGGGACGTAATTGACCTTGTTATCAGATTTTGGTGATCTTTAAGTAGACAAGTCAAATTTCATACCCCCTGTTATGGTGTAGGGTACCTGGCCTTCTCTGATGTAATCAGAGTTAGATTTGATTCAGTGATTTTATAAAAACATCTAGGAAGCACAATTTAGCAGTGGGTTGCAGAGAAAAAGAAATATGCTGGCAAAAAAATCAAATTGCGTGATTAAACAGCTCTTCATTTTCTGGCTTTA